>NC_041380.1:176981856-177056830 GCF_002162155.2 Triticum dicoccoides
AAAGTCAAAAACTCTTAATTCTTTAGTCCAAATAAGTTCAAAATTTTGATACGAATACTAGTAATTTTTCTTTCCCAATTTTTGGAGGGGGGGGGGGGGCTCGAGCCTATGGAAGCCCCCTTGCTAGATTTGCCACTGCATGCAAGTATCAAAAGGAGAGTCACGGCATGGATGCATGCATGGTAATTAATGCATCGATAAACGCAAATTATTGAAATATATAGAGTGCGGTGCTTTGATCTGTCGCGTCAACTCGTACAAGACCAAGATGTTTGATTACTACAATGCCCTCTCCCTCGCGGACCGAGCTCCGGTGCCTTAACTGCACCTGTCTTTGGCTGCATTACAGGTGGGCCACCCGCCTGTTGGGCCCATGTGTCATGCACGCAAAAGCAGGAGCGGTAAGTAAATGAAGCCGCATCCCCCCTCGCCCATGAGTGTGGTGGCTGGTAGGACTAGGAGAAGCTTTCATTCACTACACGCTCTCCCTCCCGCACAAGGTGGACATGCAACAGTTCAATCGGTGCCAGATGGCCAGAAGCATGCAGTAGTACTCCATCGTTGTTCGACTTCTCGAAGAGGCGAAGAGCCAAGCGCAGCCCAGACGCTCGTGTGGCAGTTTCATGTGTAGAATAGTCTAGGATAGCATGTACCGTGCATGTAAGCTTAAAATCATTGGGGTCGGCTCCATGCTTTTTTTGATTAAAATAATCTTCTGGCCCTACCTGTCATCCTGGTGATTGTAATTTGCATGCTCATCTGGTCAAGATAGGAATATATATTTTAATTTGTGGTGGGATAAATGTTAGAGGTTGCAGCAAATGGAGTATTCTACATGATGGGACTTTCATCCAAGTTTAGAGGCAACCATGTGGGGCCAGTGCTATGATGTGTCATGTCAACTCGTACAATGAGGAGAAGCTTGATTTTACTACTACACGCCTTCTCCCTCGCCCATGAGCATGGTGGCTCGCAAACCGACAATCCATGCATGCGTGGGAACATGGAACAACTTCCAAGGTGTTGCATGCATGCCACGTGTCCCTCAGATGTGAACCGCCAGGGGCACCTGCGTAATAACGATGTGTCGTCCCTGTCCCTATAAATATACACCTCACCGCGGTCATTATCTTTTCTTCCACCTCTCCACCTCGCAAAAACCCTAGCGCCACCACCAGCTCTCCATGATGCCGGCAACGAAGTGCTTAGCTGCCGCAACCTCACCGACGTCGTCCTCACATCGGCCGCGGACCTCGTCTCCTCCGCCGCCACCGTAGGTGTCTTCCGTCGCCAAGTTAGGGCACGGCTGATTGAACTCCACTCCACTCCGTCTAGCAGTTCTTCGTGTGGTAATTAAAACTTACCTTTTTCTGTCTTTTTGATCTGATAGATCCATTCTTCTTCACCAAAAGTGGTTTCTAAACCTACGAAATTGGATCTATCCTGTTCTGCATCTAATCTCATGCCTAGAATATGCACTTATGCTTCACTACTAGTTAGATTCCTCACTTGTACCTATTCTTGGATTCGTACAAATCTGGAACCAACTCTCAATAAATAAGTGAATGTTTTCGCGTCATGAGGTCAATGTCTTCAAACTGATTTATCTTCAAAATCTTCTGAGAATGCATATGACCCCTTCCCCTTCCCTCACATCTCTAATGTTGTCACAGGTACATGTCCATGGGAGAATCCCTTAGTTCTCATAGTTTGCATTCATTTGAAGAGTTCTTACAGCGTCACAACAATTCTCCTGAAGCCAATTCCTATCTGACCAACAGACGGAAGCCTTTGCAAGTTCTGAAGCCATTCAGTGTGAACTTCATGGCGACAGAAAAGTCAGCAAGAAAGGGCAGGAGACAGCGTCGTGGGGACACATCCAAGGACTTGTCACCAGATCTCTTTGAACTATACAAGTCAGACCCTGAAGAGACCTATTTTCTTGACTATGTACTGTGAAGCAAAAGCTCCGCAGTCTCTTATTCTAATAGAAAAGAAAAGAGGTTCACCTATTTACAAACTAAAAGAGGTGAAAAGAAACTTACCTACTTACCTATGTTACAAAATACAACAAACTAAGGAAGATTATTAACCCAAGCTAAGAAAGCAGGCTTAACACTCTCCCTCACTCTATGATACAACAGGTTAATATCATGTACAAATTTTCCCCTCCACACCCCAAAAGAGGGCCTCTCGGATCTGAAGATCTTGCCAATCCTAGTAGTCCAAATGCACCAAGCCGTCGTGAGCGTAACCTCAAAGAAAAAAGGTTGGTTAAAATTCTTCTTGGCGTGCAACAAGCAGGAGGTCACATCCTGACCTCCTAACCAATCAATCTGAAGATAAGACCAGACCCGTTGACTGAAATTGCAATTGAAGAAGAGGTGGAACCTATCCTCATGGAGACTGGCAGGACAAAGTACACAATTATTATCCTCCTGGTCAGACCTCCAATGTCTCCGGAGAAGCATGTCTTGAGTGTTCAGACGATCAAAAAAGAGCAAGCAGCCAAAAACCTTGATCTTCATCGTGCATGAGCTTCTCCAAAGCCAAACACAAGGTGTAACTGTCGGAAGGTGCGTGTGCATTATGGTGTAGAAACTCTTAGCAGAGTAACCATTCTTTGAAGGCCAAGACCACACATCAGGGACAGTAGCATCTCTTTGCAGCATAGTAACCCAATGAAGAAGGTGCTCAAGTTCAGAAGCTGCGTTGCTGGAGATTGGCAAATGAAACATTGTTGCCACATCCTCAGTATCCAAGAAATCCATAGCCGAGATCTTATCATACTTTACAAAGGAGAAAAGGTGGGGCAGTCGGTCCCGAAGAGGTCTGTTAGATTTGTGAATGAACCAGCTGTCAGACCAGAACAAAATTGAATCACCCTGATTCATAGTGGCTGATGAGATTGCTCTGTAAGAATCAGCCAGCTTGAAAACGTCCCTCCACCAGAAAGAGCCACACAACACCGTGGCCCGAGGAACAACACCATCATAGTAAGAGTTCCAGATAAGAGAGACCCACGGGATATCTTCCTTATTGAAAAACTTATGAAGATGCTTTATGAGCAAGGCTTGGTTCTGAAGATGTAAGTTAATTATGCCAAGACCACCCTTATCCGTGGGCCTACAAACCAACTCCCATGCTGCAAGAGATTGCTTGGGTGTGTCAGAGTTGCCACGCCAGAGACACTGCCGTTGAATTCGTTCCAGTTGCTTGATTATGCCCATTGGGATGTCCTAAAGAGACCTATGGGGAACACAAGAACCGAATCCAATGGATTCAAAGATATTGGCAAAGGAATGGTTCAAGTACAAATTTGTCACTACCGAATATGCTAAAAAGAATGCCATCAAGGGCCCCTGGGGAGATATTGTACACAAAGGTCTTCAGCCCAAGTCCAAGTCTGAATCCATATCTCAAGGTTTCTATCCTTGCATGGTCCGAGGACCACAGCCTGAAAATGCCAACCCATCCAGTCTGCTATGGTGTCGTGAAGACAATCTCTTCAAGCGCAACTTCCAGTTTGCGAAACAGTCTGCCAAGAAGAACAAGAAGGACTTTGGACTCGACTTCAACCCCGGTCCATCTGCTCCTCGGGCTGATGGCACTCGTGATGCTGAACCCAATATCATCGGGTATTTCTACAACCTCGACAGTCTCCTCACTCACATTGTTGTTCAGGGGGTAGCCGTGGAATACTCTGAGAATGACGCTAACACTGATGATGCGCCAGCTCCACCAAGGCGACAGAAGCAGAAGAAGTCGAAGGCTTCAAAGCCCTCGGCTGCACCTAAAGCTTCGCATGCGAAGCCACTGGCCACTGCACCGCCTGAATCAAGTGTGCAGTCTGAAGATCTTTCTCGCATCTCCAAGAAGACCGAGAAGTCTTCAAAGCAGATGAAGCTCATCCAGCGCTCTGGGAAAGAACTGACCCCAGCTGATAATTTGTGGAATGAAGAACCCACCATTGATCTATCCAGCGACGACGATCTTGGTGATGATGCTCTTGAGATGCTCATAAAGAGCAAGGAGGAGGCGGAGATCTTCAATGATCTGCCCCTGTTTGATGTGGATATCTTGAACAACTTCATTGATGAATGGTTTGAAAACCCCGGCATCAACATCGATGACCTTGAGCTTCCAATTGGCATCAGTGCCTCTTTCCATAGTGTCATTGCTACTGATCTGGCTCTGGCTCAGAAGATAGTTGAACTGAAGAACAAGGTTGATCATGAGAAAGCTCAGTTCAAGAGGAACATGGCCAATTTCAGCGTGGCGGATGTTCAAAGTTTCAAGCAGATGCTGCATGAGCTCAAGGAGCAGTTTCACCAGAAACGCAAGGAAGCTAAAGGTTCCAGAGAGAGAATGAAATACCTTGATGAGAAGAGTGTGTAAGCGCACAATGAGGCTGAGAAGTGCAAGTCACTGGGGCGCCCTGGCATCGATCCCATAATGGCTGCCAAGAAGAAGAAAAAGTCTGCTGCGGGCCGCACTGAAGAAGTAAGGCAGGAAGCACCTAGCATTGTCTTCCCTGCTAGCATGACAGGCTCAAAGCCTAAAGTCCCCATAGCTGCTTCTGAACCGAAGAAGAAAGCGCAAGAACAAGAATGCCACTGATGATACCCCATAGCCCAAAAAGCGGAAGACAAAGTCTTCGAAGAAAGATCGGGCTGCTCCCTCAAAGCCCCTCCTTATCGAACCCATCTCAGTTGTTCGTCCTGCATCCAACAACCATGAACGTCAGCTAGTACTTCATGCGCCTGCTTCCACAGAGGCTCCTGAAGCTGAAGACATTCCAGCTGCTCACCCCATCACAGCTGAAGACATTGGTCATCATGACAATATAGAAGATGATGAAGTCCTTCCTCGGATCGAGTACCAACTAGTATCATCGCCCATTCTCACGAACAATGAACTCATCAGCATTGGTCGTCCATTGATGCCAATTGCTCAGGATGCATCATCGGCTAATCACCCCCAAGACGCACCAAGCCAAGGCACACCCAGTACTCCCCCTCCTCAAGTTACCACTCCGATATGTGATGATGATAATTACATGGTGAAGACCACCCCATCTCCAAAGGCGTCACCCGCATTCCGCAGGCTTCACAAAGGCCCTAGGCCATAGGTCGCCATGCCTAGCATTCCAAAAGGAGAAGTGCAAAACAACTCAGTGGCACGACAAGTGTTTCCTGACGCCACTCCAACTACGAACGTCTCTGAGTCCGAACCAAAAGTTTTTGAAGACATCTTGGCTGCATCAGCCGATGAGCAACAAGAACCCCAAGAACCCCGTCAAGAAGAAGAGCGAGTTGCCACACCCACCACCAATCCAGAGGTTGTTCTCGAGGAGAACGAGTCTGTGCCCGACCCTCCAGCTACTCAAGTGGAGGTTGAAAACATTGAGGCGGCCACCCATAACACTAGTAAAGCCAATGACGTTGTCATGGCTAAAGCTAATGTGGCACCTGCAATGAATCTGGTGCTACAAGTCAATGTTGCACCTGAAGCCAATGTGCAGCTTGAAGCCCAAGTCAATGCCTCTGCTCCTGTACCACCTCCAAGACCTCACACCATTGAGCAATCATACGATCGTGGTAAACTTGTCACCGTCCGCTGGCCCATTCTGGCTCCTCCGCCTGCTCCCGGACCACAGTTTGACTATCATGTGGAGCACATGCCTCAGGTCCAGAAGCCAAAGCCCGGGCTACCAAGGTTTCTAGGCAATGCGACTTCGCCAGGATCGTTCAATGTGAATGGCTTCAAAGCACACAACACCTTATTTGATAGTGCCAAGAACCCATACTCGCAGCCAAGAATTTCATCAGATCGGTCTGGAGCTATCAGCAGCGTAGCTATTATTCTTGTGTCTTATATAATCAAGGGCGCATTTTTCCCCATATGCGTCTAGACTGCGAAGCCATGGCTGGCCTGCCCTGCTTGGAAGAAGCTCTAGACTGCTTCAAAGATGTTGGCCTTCTGCAGTTTGTGACCAACAAAGAAAATTGGAATGAAGAGCTTCTGCTACAATTCTATGCCACTCTTCACATTCGCGGCTACTACAAGGATCCGAAGACTTGGGTCCTTGAGTGGATGGCGGGCGATGTACACCATGAAGCCAAAGCCCAAGATATAATTGAGCTTACTTCCCTGCCCACTCCAGGTGAACACTATGAACCTGATTGTCAGCCTCACCGTAATGCTTTGGAGAGCATATTTTAGAAGCCTGAGCCGAACATGAGTCAAATGCTCAGCATGATGAAGCCGCTGCCAAGCAAAGCTGAATATCCAAAGGAATTCCTTGTTGAAGACCTAGAGTATCTACCCCGCACCATTTATCATATCATTAGGCGAACTCTATGGCCTGTCAAAGGACATTCTCCTGCAGCAAAGCTTGAAGGAGCAATGAAGACATTGGTGTTCTATATCTTCAATGGCATTGGCTTCAATGCTCAAGATTTCTTCATCAGGCAGTTGGCTGCATCTGGATCTGATCTTTTTGGCCTAAAGTTTTATGCTTCATGGGCAATGCGCCTCATCAAGCTTCACTCTTCTGTCAACTATCAGCCCTCTGCGCGCAATCATCTCGTCTTTTTGCCCGAGATTGATATGTCTGTCGAAGCCATCTACCGTGAACCTACTAAGGAGCCACTCTATCTTCACAATGTCGATCACCAAAGCTTCACCCAACCCATTGAAGGAGTTCTTGCTGCCACTCTTGTTTATCCCTTGGCTGGTAACACTTCTGCACCTCGTCATGCCAACACTGAAGCCACTGAAAGCACCATGGCTCAAAGGCCTCGGAAGCGATCTCGCGCTCTCAATGACCGAGAGCTTCTCATGGCATTACATCAAAAACAGGATAAGCATCATGACTGGCTCAAGCGTCAAATGCAGAGCCTCTTGGCGGATGTCAATCGCATTTGAAATCTTGCCACCAAGAATGCCTTTGTCACACATGAAACCTGTCGGGGGTCGTGGAAGAGTCTGACATTGCTAAGCTCTGAAGACGATCTTCAACAGGATGGCTTCATAGAGCGATTCAAATTTGATTCCACTCCTCCCAAGAACGCTCACTTGCGTCAGACTACCTCACTCGAAGACTCTGAGTACTCCTCCACGGCGGCAACTATCGATGCCAGAGTCGTTGATGACAAACATGATGCTACCTCACCAACTACAACTTCGCCGCGAATCGACACTGCACCAAGTTCTTCTGCACCACCGGACTCCAACCTCGACCGTGCACCTTCTCCTACTCATGGGAACGAGTAGAGCTCTATGTCTTCAAACCTTTTTGGTCCTTACTGACAAAAGGGGGAGAAGCATATGAGTTGATAGTCTTCAAGCGGGTCCTTGTGGGTGGTTGCTATACTTTTTGCAAGTGTTTACAAATATCGCTTTTGATACTTTCGGTTCTTTGAGTTGTAACACTTAAACTTGATGGTCGTCTGCTACCTTTTCTGTTAACTATGTGTGAGATGATAAATTTCGCACGAAATCATTCCACAGACGTCCATTTTTCATTATGCATGTCATTATCTTCATTACATTCTTTCATGCATGATGAATTGTCTTCATAAGATGAAGAGGATCTCCGCAAGTAAAACCTGCCATGTGCATTTGCATTCAAACACAAATTACTCATATGCACATCTTCAGGGGGAGACTTTTGCTACTTATGAAGACAATACCTTATCCTTACAATTTCACATACTTTTATCCCCGTTGAAAACTTCAACCAGTTTGTCATCAATCACCAAAAAGGGGGAGATTGTAAGCGCATCTAGTGCCACCCCTAGTTTGTTTTGGAGTATTGATGACAAACCTGGTTGAGGGACTAATGTGTTTGTGAGAATTGCAGGATAACACAGGTAGTAGTCCCTCATTGATTCGGTTTACCTACCAGAGATGACCCCTAAAAATGTGTGAAGACATTGAAGACAATGGTGGTTTGTGAAGAGTTTTGCATTGAAGACTATGACTTGAGAAGACATTGTATGAAGAATATGGATTGCGAAGACATAGTTGTTTCATAGTTTCCTTTTCTTCTTTGTTGAGTCATAGGAACCATCGTACTGTTAAGTGGGGTCCAAGTCAACAAAGTCAGAGTGACTGAAGTGATGCTCAAACAAATCCTATGTCTTCGAGCGAAGATAATGAGAGAAAAATTTATCCAGAGCTGGATGAGTCAGCTTTACTTGGAGCCCAAGTCAAGCTTCCGTGTGTGTTTGAAATCTAACCATTGGACACGTGTCAGTTCCTTAGTGGCCCAGGGTCATTTTGGACAAATCAGGTCGAGTTGCCTCATGGCTATAAATAGCCCACCCCTACACCATAAATTGGTGGTTGCTCAGAGTTAGTGCACGGCTTTTGTCGTTTTGAGAGCAACCCACCTCGAAGCCTTTGAGGGAGAAATCCTTGCGAGTACAAAGCCCTAAACATCCGGAGCCAAAGAGTGTTAGGCGTCACTGAAGTCTTTCTGTCTGCGTGACCTGAAGACTTGTTACACTTGAGGACTGAATCCTCCAGCCGGTTAGGCGTTGCGTTCTGAGCATCCAAGAGTCATTGTGGATCGCCGATGAACGAAGTCTGTGAAGGTTTGGAAGTCTACCTTGAAGACTTACCAAAGTAATTGGGCGAGGACTGTGTCCTTAGCTCAAGGGGAATAAGGTGAAGACATGGTCTTCTGAGTTGAATCTTTGCCTCCCTAACCAAACGTACAGTTGTCACAGCAACTGGAACCGGTCCAACAAACACCTGTCCTCACCAAGCAACTGGTTCTATCCTTACCCCTCTCTTTAGTTACTGTTTGTCTTTGTGAAGTCATTCTCTGCTTGCATGATCTTATTGACTTCACTGTGTGAAGACTGTTGTTGATTAGCTTCATACTATCTTCCATCTTGATCCATTCTACCTAGCTGCTGATAGTCTTCGTACATTCACTTCATTGCTTACTTGACTATGGCTCATCTAGTGTAGACTACCTTCCGCTGCATATTAATAGGTTCATTTCTACTGTTTGTCTTCAAAGCCCCCGTGTTTTGAAGACTTTCATAAAAATCGCCTATTCACCCCCCTCTAGTCGATAACTAGCACTTTCACGAACGCTCGCCAAAGTGTCTTTGGTTGCATTCTCATCTCAGCATAGTTGTTCCCTCTTCATGCATGCTCTTCTCATGCATGCTCCTAGTGTATTTGTGTTAAGCTAGTGTGTACTCATATACCCTTCATACACCCTACCAAACACCCAAAAGTGGGTCGAGAAGGGCTGGGAGCATGCATATAGCCAGGCTCTTGCATGAGACAAAATTGCTATTTGAGCCCACTATTGTAGCACTACTTGCTAGTATAGCCCTGTAAACCGGAAAGGAGTATTTGCCTTTCTAGAGATTTCAACAAGTGACTACGCTACACCCTAAATGAGTAGTACTAGAGCAAAATGAGTGAATCTACACCATAAATAAATGCGTAGTTCTCTCGTTTTTCTCTTGGCCTTGGTCGAGATGCACAATATTGAGTACTCCTATATGACTAGCCGCTCTATCTACATGTGGGACCTCAAAGCATCCGGGCCCACATGCCATCCACCAAGTCACAGCGAGGTGCTATAGTCGAGACTCACCGGTCACCCCGGTGTGGCCTCGAAGTTGGACTGGACGAAGCAACCATCATTTCACTAGAACACTTGTTGAAGCCCTTTCTCCCCTTTCTTGAAGAAAACCTCACTCTAGGCTACTCACTTTTGCCATTTTTCTTCTATACCGACGAAGGAAAGGTGGGCGAATCAGTGATGCTACTATATTTTCATTCCAAGAATCTTCTTTTTGCGAAGCACCAACCGATTCTCACAGCCTATTCTTTTCCCGTTTTCATTGCGATTTTGGTTTCTTTTCGATTGCTTTTTGTTTGTCAGTCCATTGATGGATCCTGGAGCACTAGGCAAAGAGTTGCCGACAGACAACCCACTGGTGAAAGCGATCTCCAGGAAACGAGCGCCGACTAACGAGTTGACCATGTTGGAAGGCCAACCCATGGAGATGAAGAACTCCAAGAAACAAGCACTGGCTAAATAGTTGACAACGTTGGCGGACGAACTCCTCAAAGAAAGTTGGAAGAACAGCAAGGGCCCCATCGTGCCTACCCCAGAAACTCTAATGACCACCTATGTGAGGCTCAAGGCCGAGTTTGAGGACATAGTCGCCATTGAGAAGCCGTATTCCCCTGGCAAGGTGATGGCCCCCATCGAGGATGAGGAGATGGGCCCCAGAGGGATGGGATCCCCCGGTGAGCTGCACAAGGTAAAAAATAATGGCTTACCATAGTTGTGGTTTTTGATTATTTGCAATGTGCTTGCTAATATGTTAGGGTTGTGTAGGTGCTGATAGACGTCCTTGATGATTCCGATGTCGCCGCCCGTCCTGTGGACAACACCCCATAGATCGTTTTCAATATCGCGGTCCGTCCTATTGACATCACCCCGGAGATTGATTCCGATGCCGCTGTCCATCCTATAGACATCGCCCGAGAGATCGATTCCGATGTCAAGGTGGACATCCCCCAGAGATCGATTCCCATGCCGTTATCTGTGCTGTGGTCATTGCCTGAGAGATTGATGACAAGAAATAGTTGTTCACGCTAATCCTTCAGGGTAGTTTGCATTGTGTTTAATTACCAGAATGATGCGTGTTATCAAACAATCTTACGGCTACTGCACTGTCTTGTGTGGGTGGTACTTGCTACTTTTGTTTGATAGTAAATCATGCGAACCCTCTCCGAGTTGTGGAAACAGATGTATCCTCACCGGCTTTTGATGTCATATATGGCATGCTTAGATGTAAGTTTGAACTGTTTATCATATCAGCAGGGCTTCTTTGATGATTCTTGGTGTTAGTAGGCTAGCTACTGTGCGAGCTATAGTACCTGCAAAACACTCTCCGAAGAGAAACGTTGGGGCTGATGAGCCCGTGGTACGCTTATACTGATCCATCGTCGATCGGCCAATACCCCAAGCTCCTAAAATTGTAGGCTTAGCGATCAATCAAACAATAGTCGACACGGATTCATTCAGGCCTCATTTGGTTCATAGGGTAGGAAAATCGTAGCAAAAGTACAGAGACGTACAACACAAAATCATAAAAGTACATATACATACTCCCTCCGTTCCAAAATAGATGAGTCAACTTTGTACTACTAACTTTGAAACGGAGGGAGTACAAATCCTAGGCGGGCTAGTTTGGCCTAGTGGGTTTGAATGATATGACGTGGTATAGTGTCGTCCAGTCTTCGCGTGTGGTAGCAGTACTGCGGGTATAGTAAGTTTTCTTGAAGAGGCGGAATTCAATGAAGTCATGATGGTTCCTTCGTCCGACCAACTTACAGTGGGAAACGTTGGGCCTGCACTACGACCGGGGTGGACTAGGATAATTTTGTGCATGGCAGGTGGACCAGGATGGTTGACGTCCCACAAGTCGGCAAATGAAAGTATTCTTTCCGATATAGTGGACGAGCAACGAGTATTCATTGTTTATTTTTGATGAAACCTATTGTCTCCACTGTTAAGATGGAGGAGTGGGAAACACAGCAATCCAGTGAACTTGGCATGTGCACCACTCCCTCCTTCCTCATGTAATACTATAGTGTTGACTATAGTGTTGACTACAAGGTTGGCTATAAGGTTACAACTTTTTCTCACTTTCTCTCTATCTATTTCCTCTCAAATGTTTTTTACGTTTCTTTTTTAGACATAATTGTTTTCTATGCCTCTTTTTTAGAATTAGCTTTTTTATACCTAGGAGCACGTGTAGAGATGGGCTCCTGCAGATCCCACTCCTTGACTTTGTCAACGCCTCTCTCTCCTCCACATAAGCGGGCTTAGGGCATGTTCAATGGTTCTATTGTAGGGATGCCACATAGGATAAATGATGAGGTGGAGGAAAGAGAAATCATAAGAAAAGTCTTGTCTTCTCTTATTTAAGAGAAATAAGAGAAGACAAGAGATGATCTCTTAGCATAATATGTTTCACCATGTTTTTAGGAATAACTAGTTATTGAAGATAAGGCTAAGAGATGATCCATTGTAAACATGTTTTTTTGTCATCTCTAAATTACATGCAAGACTTATGATAAGACTATCATATCAACCATTGTACATGCCCTTATACCCCAGAAATTTACTAGTACTACTTGCTATGAATGCGGGCAACTGGCGTCTGAGGGGGGAGCGCGTGCAGGGAGGTGGTGGGGTGGGGGTGTTCTGGTAGGCCAGGGCGGTCAGAAGCGGACTTGGAAGCGGTCCGGACTCCCGCATGGCCCACCTCACATTATCATCATATATTTCTTGGAGTCCATGCGCGGTGGGCGGGCGATCTCTTCTCCCTCCCCCGTCTCTATCTTCTCAGCCGACGCCCGCTGAGTGATTAGATTTCGGCTATCGACGGCTTATTCAATTTCAGTCCCACATGTCAGTGAAAATGCAAGACAACGTGTGTCCCCTCTGGTCAGCAGCGTGCGAGTCGGACTGTCCAGGGTGCGATGCGAACGTGACGCGTACGAGTCATAAGTGTGCCGCCTTTTCCTTTTGAACTTGCAAAGCGTAACATTTTTGTGCGATCGATCGATAGAAATCCAGAACAAAATTACGAGGGCGGTGCTTTCACGCACGTTAGGCGGGCTAGTTTGAGTGATATGACGTGCTACAGTGCCGTCCACTTGCTCCATTTTTATGTAAGCAAGAGTCTACACTATTACATGGGAGGAGTGCGAAACACGGGGGATCTGATTTTGGTCGAGGGATAACTGTTCCTGCGAAATAATGGAGCACTGTTACCGATTATAGCATGATAGTTAGGGCATCTCCAGCGCTGGCCCTCAAATTTACACCGGCATCTGTCTGAGGACACTGATGGATGCTATCCAATGCTGCTCGCATACCTTTCGACAACTATATGAACTAACCGGACAAAATTCATGCAAACAAAGCAAATTTAAAATTAATCGGATCTAAACGGCTAATCGTACTAAAACTATAATGGAGCATTTCGAAAACTTTTCCTATATACTGGACAAAATTCATTACATATTTCACACAAACCGTACTAAAACTTATTGTAAACCTAATCTAAACGATCGTCGACGCCCGACCACCATGTCCGTCCATGGACCTGAGAAAATCGGCCATTGCCTTTGCCTCCTCCTCATCCGCCTAGATAACCTCCTCCTCTGGAGCACAAGGTTGTGATGATTTCCGCCTCCATGTCGCCGTCAAGCGGCTAATCGGCTGCCGATGTTTATCCCACCAAGCTTGGCGTCGACTGAGTGGAGGAGCGGTGGCCTTCCTGGGACCAGAGCGGCGGCGACCTATCGTGTACTACTCTTCCTCGCTGCCGGCTGCGCCCTCGCACGCACGCCGGCTTCGTGGTCGTGGCGGGGGAGGGCAGCCGGGGGGGAGCCGGCGATGTCCTTCGTCTGCTCCTGCGACAGTGCGTCCAAGAGAGCTTTGGAGTGCCAGGAGGCCATGGTTGGAGTAGTGCCAACAGAAGGAAATATAGTGGGCGAAGGTAATGAGCCATGGCAGACGGATGGATGGATGGCGCTGGAGTAGGTTCCTCGGCAGCCGCATGTCATTAATGTGGGCGGCGGACGGAAGGATGGTCGTGGTGTCGTTAACGCGGAGCAGTCGTTTGCACCGGGATGCCGCGCGGGTGGTGCTCTCTCGGCCGTCGCGTAGCTGCAATGCCGGCACCAGTGAGAGGTCGCGTTAGGCGTGAATGCGGATGCTGCTTCGGCGACTTAACTGCAGGTGCGTGGGGTCGCTGACATGTGGTTCCAACGGGCATCTGGCCTGCATGTTAGTGTAACAACTACACCTGCAGTTAATTCCGGTGAATGCGGCATTGGAGTTCTGGAGAGACGGTGATTCTTTCAGGCGGGAAGCACGTGATACGTCTCAGTCATATCTACTTTCCCAAACACTTTTGCCCTTGTTTTGGACTCTAACTTGCATGATTTGAATGGAACTAACCCGGACTGATGTTGTTTTCAGCAGAATTGCCATGGTGTTATTTTTGTGCAGAAATAAAAGTTCTCGAAATGACCTGAAAATCGACGGAGATTATTTTTGGAATACATAAAAAATACTGGAAGAAGAATCCACGTCAGGGGGCCCACACCCTGTCCACGAGGGTGGGGGCACGCCTACCCCCCTCGGCGCGCCCCCTGCCTCGTGGGCCCCCTGACGCTCCACCGACCTCAACTCCAACTCCATACATTCACTTTCGGGGAGAAAACAATCAGGGAGAAGGATTCATCGCGTTTTATGATACGGAGCCGCCGCCAAGCCCTAAACTCTCTCGGGAGGGCTGATCTGGAGTCCGTTCGGGGCTCCGGAGAGGGGAATTCGTCGCCATCGTCATCATCAACCTTCGTCCATCCCCAATTTCATGATGCTCACCGCCGTGCGTGAGTAATTCCATCGTAGGCTTGCTGGACTGTGATGGGTTGGATGAGATTTATCATGTAATCGAGTTAGTTTTGTTAGGATTTGATCCCTAGTATCCACTATGTTCTAAGATTGATGTTGCTATGACTTTGTTGTGCTTAATGCTTGTCACTAGGGCCCGACTGCCATGATTTCAGATCTGAACCTATTATAGTTTCATGAATATATGTGAGTTCTTGATCCTATCTTGCAAGTCTATAGTCACCTATTATGTGTTATGATCCGTTAACCCCGAAGTGACAATAATCGGGACCATTACCGGTGATGACCATAGTTAGAGGAGTTCATGTATTCACTATGTGTTAATGCTTTGGTCCAGTACTATATTAAAAGGAGTCCTTAATATCCCTTAGTTTCCAATAGGACCCCGCTGTCACGGGAGGGTAGGACAAAAGATGTCATGCAAGTTCTTTTCCATAAGCACGTATGACTATATTCAGAATACATGCCTACATTACATTGATGAACTAGAGCTAGTTCTGTGTCACCCTATGTTATAACTGTTGCATGATCAATCGCATCCGACATAATTCTCCATCACCGATCCAATGCCAACGAGCTTTTCATATATTTTTCTTCACTTAGTTACTTTTCCGTTGCTACTGTTACAATCACTATAAAACCAAAAATATTACATTTGCTACCGTTACCACTATTATCATATTACTTTGCTACTAAATACTTTGCTACATATATTAAATTTCTAGGTGTGCTTGAATTGACAACTCAGCTGCTAATACTTGAGAATATTCTTTGGCTCCCCTTGTGTCAAATCAATAAATTTGGATTGAATACTCTACCCTCAAAAACTGTTACGATCCCCTATACTTGTGGGTTATCAAGACTATTTTATGGCGCCGTTGCAGGGGAGCATACCTCTATTCTTTGAGTCACTTGGGATCTATATCTGCTTATAACTATGAAGAACTTGAAAGATCAAAGAACCAAGATTTTTCCTCAACTACAAGGGGGGGGTAAGGAATTGCCATCTAGCTCTGCACTTGATTCACCTTCTGGTTTGAGTAAACTTGCAACACCTACTGCTGCTATTGATTTCGATAGGTCACATGTTATTGATGATGCCACTTCTGTTTTGCATGATACTTATGATGAAACTACTTCTATGCTTGATACTACTGTGCCACTAGGTGAATTTCTTGATGAACAACTTGCTAGGGCTAGAGAGAATGCAATTATTGAAACTGATAATATTGATGAAAGTGATGATCAAGATTCTCCCCCTAGATATGAATTGCCTATTGTTCCTGAGGGTTATGTTATGGATGAAGAAACTACTAGAGACTTCCTTGCTAACAATGATAGATCTAATCTTAAGAAATAATTAGCTAAGCTTAAAGAAAAGTCCTTCAATGCAAGAATGAAATGTGACCCTGCTTTTGCTACTTCACCTATCTTTATTACTAATACGGATTATGATTTCTCTGTCGATCCTGAGATAATTACTTTGGTTGAATCTGATCCTTTCTATGGCTATGAATCTGAAACTGTTGTGTCACATCTTACTAAATTAAATGATATACCCACCCTATTCACTAATGATAAGAAAACTCGCTATTATTATATCCTGAGGTTATCTCCGTTCTCATTAAAGGGTGATGCTAAAACATGGTTTAATTCTCTTGATCCTGGTTGTGTGCGTAGTCCCCAGGATATGATTTATTACTTCTTTGCTAAATATTTCCCCGCTCATAAGAAACAGGCTGCCTTAAGGGAAATATATAACTTTGTGCAAATTGAAGAAGAGAGTCCCCCACAAGCTTGGGGCAGGCTTCTCTGATTACTTAATGCTTTTCCTAATCATCCTCTCAAGAAAAATGAAATACTTTATATCTTTTATAATGGACTAACCGATGCTTCCAGAGACTACCTGGATAGTTGTGCTGGTTGTATTTCCAGGGAAAGAACTATTGATCAAGCTGAATTGCTATTGAATATTATGTTGACTAATGAAAATAATTGGACACTTCCTGAACCAACTCCTAAGCCAACTCCGAAGAAAAGGGGTATTCTATTTCTCAGTCCTGAAGATATGCAAGAGGCAAACAAATCTATTAAAGAAAAAGGTATTAAAGTTGAAGATGTTAAGAATTTACCACCTATTGAAGAAATACATGGTCTTGATAACCCGACATAGGTAGTAAAGGTAAATTCTCTCTATAGATTTGATAAATGTGAAATCCCATTTACTAAGTTTGCTAGCCCATGCTTGGATGAGTTTGATGACTTTATGGTTAAGCAAGAAAACTTCAATGCTTATGTTGGTAGACAATTGAAATACAATGTTGATATGCTTGAACACTTGAGTGATTATATGTCTAGAGTTAAAGGTGAACTTAAACTTATTCGTAAACATGCTTCTATGGTTACCACTCAAGTAGAACAAGTACTTAAAGCTCAGAATGATTTTCTCAATGAATTAAATAATAAGAAAAATGACAGTGGTGTTAGAGTTATGACTAGAGGTGGTAAAATGACCCAAGAACCTTTGTATCCTGAGGGCCATCCTAAGAGAATTGAGCAAGATTCTCAGAGAATTAATATTGATGCACCTAGTCCTTCTAAGTGGAAGAAAAAGAAAAATGATAGGACTTTGCATGCTTCCAGTGAACCTGTTATTGACACACATGAGAATCCCAACGATATTTCTATTTCTTATGCTGAAACAAAATCTAGTAATGAACATGAACCTACTGATAATGTTAAGGATGATGTTCATGTTGATGCTCAACCTAGCGATGATAATGATGTAGAGATTGAACCTGTTGTTGATCTTGATAACCCACAATCAAAGAATCAATGTTATGATAAGAGAGACTTTGCTTCTAGGAAGCACGGTAAGGAAAGAGAACCATGTGTTTAGAAACCCATGCCTTTTCCTCCTAAACCATCCAAGAAAAAGGATGGTGAGGATTTTGAGCGCTTTACTGAAATGATTAGACCTATCTTTTTGCGTATGTGTTTGACTGATATGCTTAAAATGAATCCTTATGCTAAGTACATGAAAGATATTGTTACTAATAAAAGAAAGATACCGGAAGCTAAAATTTCCACCATGCTTGCTAATTACACTTTGAAGGGTGGAATACCTAAGAAACTTGGAGATCCAGGAGTACCAACTATACCATGCTCCATTAAAAGAAATTATGTTAAAACTCCTTTATGTGATCTTGGAGCCGGTGTTAGTGTTATGCCTCTCTATTTATATCGTAGACTTGATTTGAATAAGTTGACACCTACTAAAATATCCTTGCAAATGGCTCATAAATCAACTGCTATACCTGTCGGTATTTGTGAGGATGTGCCTGTTGTGGTTGCAAACGTTAATATTTTAATGGACTTTGTTATTCTTGATATTCCCGAGGACGATAGTATGTCTATTATTCTTGGAAGACCCTTTTTGAATACTGCAGGGGATGTTATTGATTGCAACATAGGCAATGTCACTTTTCATGTTAATGGTAATGAGCATACGGTACACTTTCCAAGGAAACAACCTCAAGTCCACAGTATCAATACTATTGGAAAAATTTTCAACAACTATTGGAGGTTTTGAATTTCCTCTTCCTACTGTCAAGAAGAAATATGATATTCTTATTGTTGGGGATGTGCATATCCCCATAGAGGTAACCTAGTGTTATTCGAAATTTCTCCAGTTTCATGTTATTCGAAATGAGTTTCTTAACAAGACCTGATCAACCTTGTTAGTGGATTCATTTGATGAGCATGAGATGGATGAAGTTAGAAAACACAACTGTCTATACCCTCCTTTTACTTTCTGTTATTTATATTTAATAAAGCAAAAATAGTATTTTATGTCTATTTTCTGGATTATCCATGCAATAAAAAAATACCCCAAAAATAAAAGTTCTCCAAATGCCCTGAAATTTAAATATGTTTTTCTAGAATATTTGAGAATATATGGCACTGAGAACACGGTAGGGGGAGCAGCCACGTGCCCATGAGGGTGGAGGGCGCCCCCTTGCCTTGTGGACCCCATGTGGGTCCCCTCCACTCATTCCAGCCACCACACACTCCTTGTTCCTCCCAAAAAAATCACTAGCCAACTCAAACCTGAGTTCTTGCTCATCTTGCTGCCATTTTCGATCTCCTTGCTCAAAGCTCCTCTCACAAAACTGCTTTGGGGGATTGTTCTTTGGTATGTGACTCCTCCAATGGTCCAATTAGTTTTTGTTCTAGTGATTTATACATTGCAAATTTTTGCTGCTTAGATGACCTTGTTCTTGAGCTTTCATGTCAAATTTATGTTGTCAAAAGTAGTTTTAATGCATGATATATCCTCTAGGCACTTGTAGGAGTAGTTGCTATCAGTTTTGTTGAGTATGGTTTACTTTTATTTTTAAGTTACTAAAAATTTCAGAAATTTTCAGAAAAATATGAAGAGATTTTTGAGGGGCTCATCGAGCCGAAGCTCGAAGGATAAGCAAAGTGAAGAGAACAAGAAGCCCAAGTATAATCTCCCTCGTACTGCGGAGGTTCGGCCATGTGAATGGCCTTGTGACGAGTTCTTGAAAGAGGTCGGGATTCATGAAGATTTTTATCATTTGGCTGAGAATGCAGGCCTCACCGCCTTACTCCACGGCCAGCATGAATAGTACCTCTTGCTCACCAATATCTTTGTGCAAAATTTTCATTTCACTGCTAGGAGATCAACACCTTCCCTGGAATTTTATTTATATGATGAGCATAACGAGATGTCAATTTATGATTTTTGCCGGGTCTGTTTGATACCCTTTGAGGGCAGCATAGAGGAACCACATCGTAACGATGTGGAGGGATTTATTGATATGATTGTTGGAGGGGGAACGAGGAAATTTCCGATGCGAGAATCACTAGCATACATTTTCCTATTTTACGTTACTTCGCAATATTTGCTAGTAGATGCTTAATTGGTCGTGGGAACTGTGGGAACCTTAGTGCTCCAGATATTGCTATTTTGCGCCATGCCTTGTTTCATGATACTACTTTCAGCTTAGGCGCTATTGTTGCTAGACGGTTAAATCTAAACCGTACGAAGGGCCCCGTCCTTGGAGACATCTTTGCCTTGCGCCTTGCTGCACACTTTAACATACCTATTAGGCATTATGAGAAAGAGGAAAAGTTGCTGCCTCCTATTGCTCTAGGTTACAGGAGTATGGTAGCACATGAGTTTATTGTTAAGGATAAGAATAAGACACTCAAATATAAATTGATATTTAACAAAAAATATTGTGAGTTTATTACCTTGCCTGCGCCCTCTTTGTTTGACATATTTTCAGGCAAGTACCTTGTTCCGCCGGAGGATATTCATGCCTACCGGAACCAGATGTTAGCTGCAGAGCCGAAGCCACCATCTGAACCTCACCATCAGTCTGTTTATCAGTGGAATCCGGAGGAGATCACCAGCCAGTGGCAATCTGAGGACCCTTCTCAGTACGAGCCCAACTACAGTTTTGATCCATGGGCATAGAACAACTTAGGCCAAAAGCCTAAGCTTGGGGGAGTATGTATCTCTCACCGACATTACATTTATGTTCACACACTCATGCCAGTTGTCAGTGCTCATACTTTTTCATTGTATCATCCATGCTAAAAATGTTGGATGGCACTTATATGCATTATTGTTGATCTAACAAAGAGCCCATATTACCTTGTCTTCTCCCATGAATTGAATGCTTGCAGATTCCAGCTTAGTCCAATGCACGTGCACTATTATTATTATCCACACCGTTCGGTCATGCAAGTGAAAGGAAATAATGATGATTATATGATGAACTAATTGAGATGAGGAAAGCTGGTATGAACTCGACCTCTCTTGTTTTTCTAAATATGATTAGTTCATCGTTCCTGATTCAGCCTATTATGAAAGAAACATGTTTGCAATGACAATTAGAGATTGTAGTTGCTTATGCCATGCTTAATTAGCTAGGAGTTTATAATGGTTTACCTTGCGTGCCAACATGCTATTAAAATGGTTGTGATGTGGTATGATAGGGTGGTATCCTCCTTTGAACGATTCGAGTGGCTTGACTTGGCACATGTTCATGCATGTAGTTGAAACAAAATCAATAGCATCTACGATATTTATGTTCATGGTGAATTATATCCTACTCATGCTTGCATTCGGTGTTGATTAATTTTAATACATGTTCATGACTGTTGTCGCTCTCTAGCTGGTCGCTTCCCAATCTTTTTCTATCCTTCACTTGTACTAAGCAAGAATACTGCGTGTGCATTCAATTCCATAAAACCAAAAGTTATTCCATATGAGTCCCCCATACCGACCTATATACGGTATCTACCTGCTGTTCTAAGTAAATTTGTATGTGCCAAACTCTAAACCTTCAAATAAACATTCTGTTTTGTATGCTCGAATAGCTCATGTATCAACTAGGGTTGTTTGTATCCTCCATGCTAGGCGGGTTATTCTCAGGAGGAGTGGACTCCGCTCCTCACTCACGAGAAAATGGATGGTTACCTGGATGCCCAGTCCCATTCTCAAATCAAATCAAAATAATTGCAAACAAAACTCCCCTAGGATTGTTGTTAGTTGGAGGCACCCGTTGTTTCAGGCAAGCCATGGGTTGATGCTTGTTGGTGGTGGGGGAGTATAAACTTTACCATTCTGCTTGGGAACCGCCTATAATGTGTAAAGCATGGAAGATATCGAGATCTCTCGGTTGTTATGTTGACAATGAAAGTATACCGCTCAAAATATTATTCATCTCTATTTCAAAACCGAGCTCTGGCACCTCTACAAATCCCTACTTCCCTCTGCGAAGGGCCTATCCATTTACTTTTATGCTGAGTCATCATCCTCTTATTAAAAAGCACCAGTTGGAGAGCACCGCTATCATTTGCATCCATTACGGTTAGTTTACATTGAGTATGACTTGACTGGATCTCTTTTACCATGAATTACAATGTCTAGTCAGTCCTTGATCTTTAAAGGTGCTCTGCATTTATGTTTTGCGGTCTCAGAAAGGGCTAGCGAGATACCATCTTGTTATAGCATATTATGATTGTTTTGAGTAAATGTTGTCATCCAAGATTTATTATTATTGCTCGCTAGTTGATTATGCCATTGATATGAGTAAACATAAGACCTAAATGTTATTGTGAATATGGTTAGTTCATAATCTTTGATGAAAACTTGAATGCTAGCTTTACATATTTGCAACAACAAGAGCAAACAGAGTTTGTAAAAGTTTTTCTTATCACTTTCAATTTATCAACTGAATTGCTTCAGGACAAGCAAAGGTTTAAGCTTGGGGGAATTGATACGTCTCCATCGTATCTACTTTTCCAAACACTTTTGTCCTTGTTTTGGACTCTAACTTGCATGATGTGAATGGAACTAACCCGGACTGATGCTGTTTTCAGCAGAATTGCCATGGTGTTTATTTCTGTGCAGAAATAAAAGTTCTCGGAATGACCTGAAAATCAACGGAGATTATTTTTGGAATATATAAAAAATACTGGAAGAATAATCCACGTCAAGGCGCCCACACCCTCTCCACGAGGGTGGGGGCACGCCTACCCCCCTGGGCGCACCCCCTGCCTCATGGGCCCCCTAACGCTCCATCAACCTCAACTCCAACTCAATACATTCACTTTCAGGGAGAAAACAATCAGGGAGAACGATTCATCACATTTTACAATACAGAGCCACCACCAAGCCCTAAACTCTCTCTGGGGGGCTGATCTGGAGTCCGTTCGGGGCTCTGAAGAGGGGAATCCGTCACCATCGTCATCATCAACCTTCGTCCATCACCAATTTCATGATGTTCACCGCCGTGCGTGAGTAATTCCATCGTAGGCTTGCTGTATAGTGATGGGTTGGATGAAATTTATCATGTAATTAGGTTAGTTTTGTTAGGGTTTGATCCCTAGTATCCACTATGTTCTGAGATTGATGTTGTTGTGACTTTGCTATGCTTAATGCTTGTCACTAGGGCCCGAGTGCCATGATTTCAGATCTGAACCTTTATGTTTTCATGAATATATGTGAGTTCTTGATCCTATTTTGCAAGTCTATAGTCACCTATTATGTGTTATGATCCGTTAACCCCGAAGTGGCAATAATCGGGACCATTATCGGTGATGACCGTAGTTTGACGATTTCATGTATTCACTATGTGTTAATGCTTTGGTCTGGTACTCTATTAAAAGGAGGCCTTCATATCCCTTAGTTTCCAATAGGACCCCGCTGTCACGGGAGGGTAGGACAAAAGATGTCATGCAATTTCTTTTCCATAAGGACGTATGACTATATTCGGAATACATGCCTACATTACATTGATGAACTGGAGCTAGTTCTGTGTCACCCTATGTTATAACTGTTTCATGATCGATCGCATCCGACATAATTCTCCATCACTGATCCAATTCCTACGAGCTTTTCATATATTGTTCTTCGCTTATTTACTTTTCCGTTGCTACTGTTACAATCACTATAAAACCAAAAATATTACTTTTGCTACCGTTACCACTATTATCATATTACTTTGCTACTAAATACTTGGCTGCAGATATTAAGTTTCCAGGTGTGGTTGAATTGACAACTTAGCTGCTAATACTTGAGAATATTCTTTGGCTTCCCTTGTGTCGAATCAATAAATTTGGGTTGAATACTCTACCCTCGAAAACTGTTGTGATGCCCTATACTTGTGGGTTATCAAGACTATTTTCTGGCACCGTTGGAGGGGAGCATAGCTCTATTCTTTGAGTCACTTGGGATCTATATCTGCTTATCACTATGAAGAACTTGAAAGATCAAAGAACCAAGATTTTTCCCTCAACTACAAGGGGGGGTAAGGAATTGCCATCTAGCTCTGCACTTGATTCACCTTCTGGTTTGAGTAAACTTGCAACACCTACTGCTGCTATTGATTCCAATAGGTCACATGTTATTGATGATGCCACTTCTGTTTTGCATGATACTTATGATGAAACTACTTCTATGCTTGATACTACTGTGCCACTAGGTGCATTTCTTGATGAACAACTTGCTAGGGCTAGAGAGAATGAAATTATTGAAACTGATAATATTGATGAAAGTGATGATCAAGATTCTCCCCCTAGATATGAATTGCCTATTGTTCCTGAGGGTTATGTTATGGATGAAGAAACTACTAGAGACTTTCCTTGCTAACAATGATAGATCTAATCTTAAGAAATAATTAGCTAAGCTTAAAGAAAAGTCCTTCAATGCAAGAATGAAATGTGACCCTGCTTTTGCTACTTCACCTATCTTTATTACTGATACAGATTATGATTTCTCTGTCGATCCTGAGATAATTACTTTGGTTGAATCTGATCCTTTCTATGGCTATGAATCTGAAACTGTTGTGTCACATCTTACTAAATTAAATGATATACCCACCCTATTCACTAATGATAAGAAAACTCGCTATTATTATATCCTTAGGTTATCTCCGTTCTCATTAAAGGGTGATGCTAAAACATGGTTTAATTCTCTTGATCCTGGTTGTGTGCGCAGTCCCCGGGATATGATTTATTACTTCTTTGCTAAATATTTCCCCGCTCATAAGAAACAGGCTGCCTTAAGGGAAATATATAACTTTGTGCAAATTGAAGAAGAGAGTCTCCCACAAGCTTGGGGGAGGCTTCTGTGATTACTTAATGCTTTGCCTAATCATCCTCTCAAGAAAAATGAAATACTTTATATCTTTTATAATGGACTAACCGATGCTTCCAGAGACTACCTGGATAGTTGTGCTGGTTGTGTTTCCAGGGAAAGAACTATTGATCAAGCTGAATTGCTATTGAATAATATGTTGACTAATGAAAATAATTGGACACTTCCTGAACCAACTCCTAAGCCAACTCCAAAGAAAAGGGGTATTCTATTTCTCAGTCCTGAAGATATGCAAGAGGAAAACAAATCTATTAAAGAAAAAGGTATTAAAGCTGAAGATGTTAAGAATTTACCACCTATTGAAGAAAAACATGGTGTTGATAACCTGACACGTGTAGTAAAGGTAAATTCTCTCTATAGATTTGATAAATGTGAAATCCCATTTACTAAGTTTGCTAGCCCGTGTTTAGATGAGTTTGATGACTTTATGGTTAAGCAAGAAAACTTCAATGCTTATGTTGGTAGACAATTGAAATACAGTGCTGATATGCGTGAACACTTGAGTGATTATATGTCTAGAGTTAAAGGTGAACTTAAACTTATTAGTAAACATGCTTCTATGGTTACCACTCGAGTAGAACAAGTACTTAAAGCTTAGAATGATTTGCTCAATAAATTAAATAATAAGAAAAATGATAATATTGTTAGAGTTATGACTAGAGGTGGTAAAATAACTCAGGAACCTTTGTATCCTGAGGGCCATCCTAAGAGAATTGAGCAAGATTCTCAGAGAATTAATATTGATGCACCTAGTCCTTCTAAGAGGAAGAAAAAGAAAAATGATAGGACTTTGCATGTTTCTAGTGAACCTATTGTTGACACACCTGAGAATCCCAATGATATTTCTATTTCTGATGTTGAAACACAATCTAGTAATGAACATGAACCTACTAATAATGTTAATGATGATGTTCATGTTGATGCTCAACCTAGCAATGATAATGATGTAGAGATTGAACCTGGTGTTGATCTTGATAACCCACAATCAAAGAATCAATGTTATGATAAGAGAGACTTTGCTTCTAGGAAGCACGATAAGGAAAGAGAACCATGGGTTTAGAAACCCATGCCTTTTACTCCTAAACCATCCAAGAAAAAGGATGATGAGGATTTTGAGCGCTTTGCTGAAATGATTAGACCTATCTTTTTGCGTATGCGTTTGACTTATATGCTTAAAATGAATCCTTATGCTAAGTACATGAAAGATATTGTTACTAATAAAAGAAAGATACCGGAAGCTGAAATTTCCGCCATGCTTGCTAATTACACTTTGAAGGGTGGAATACCAAAGAAACTTGGAGATCCAGGAGTACCAACTATACCATGCTCCATTAAAATAAATTATGTTAAAACTCCTTTATGTGATCTTGGATCCGGTGTTAGTGTTATGCCTCTCTCTTTATATTATAGACTTGATTTGAATAAGTTGACACCTACTGAAATATCCTTGCAAATGGCTGATAAATCAACTGCTATACCTGTCGGTATTTGTGAGGATGTGCCTGTTGTGGTTGCAAATGTTAATATTTTAATGGACTTTGTTATTCTTGATATTCCCGAGGACGATAGTATGTCTATTATTCTTGGAAAACCCTTTTTGAATACTGCAGGGGCTATTATTCATTACAACAAAGGCAATGTAACTTTTCATGTTAATGGTAATGATCATACGGTACACTTTCCAAGGGAACAAACTCAAGTCCACAGTATCAATTCTATTGGAAAATTTTCAACAATCACTATTGGAGGTTTTGAATTTCCTCTTTCTACTGTCAAGAAGAAATATGATATTCTTAGTGTTGGGGATGTGCATATCCCCGTAGAGGTAACCTAGTGTTATTCGAAATTTCTTCGGTTTCATGTTATTCGAAATAAGTTTCTTAACAAGACCTGATCAACCTTGTTAGTGGATTCATTTGATGAGCATGAGATGGATGAAGTTAGAAAACACAACTCTTTGTACCCTCCTTTTACTTTTTTTTATTTATATTAAATAATGAAAAAATAGTATTTTATGTCTGTTTTCTGGATTATCCATGCAATAAAAAAATTCCCCGAAAATAAAAGTTCTCCAAATGCCCTGAAATTTAAATATGTTTTTTTCTAGAATATTAGAGAATATCTGGCACTGAGAACACAGTAGGGTGAGCGGCCACGTGCCCATGAGGGTGGAGGGCGCGCCCCCTTGCCTCGTGGAAACCATGTGGGTCCCCTCCACTCATTCCAGCCACCACACACTCCTTGTTCCTCCCAAAAAATCACTAGCCAGCTCAAACCCGAGTTCTTGCTGATCTTGCTGCCATTTTCGATCTCCTTGCTCGAAGCTCCTCTCACAAAACTGCTTTGGGGATTGTTCTTTGGTATGTGACTCCTCCAATGGTCCAATTAGTTTATGTTCTAGTGCTTTATACATTGCCAATTTTTGCTGCTTAGGTGACCTTGTTCTTGAGCTTGGATGTCAAATTTGTGTGGTCAAAAGTAGTTTCAATGCATGATATATCTTCTAGGCACTTGTAGGAGTAGTTGCTACCAATTTTGTTGAGTATGGTTCACTTTTATTTTTAAGTTACTAAAAATTTCAGAAATTTTCAGAAAAAGATGAAGAGATTTTTGAGGGGCTCATCGAGCCGAAGCTCGAAGGATAAGCAAACTGAAGAGAACAAGAAGCCCAAGTATAATCTCCCTCGTACTGCGGAGGTTCTTGTGATGAGTTCTTGAAAGAGGCCGGAATTCATGAAGATTTTTATCATTTGGCTGAGAATGCAAGTCTCACCACCTTCCTCCACGACCAGCATGAATAGTACCTCTTACTCACCAATATCTTTGTGCAAAATTTTCATTTCCTTGCTGGGAGATCAACACCTTTGGTGGAATTTTATTTATATGATGAGCATAACGAGATGTCAATTTATGATTTTTGCCGGGTCTATTGGATACCCTTTGAGGGCAGCATAGAGGAACCACATCGTAATGATGTGGAGCAATTTATTGATATGATTGTTGTAGGGGAAACGAGGAAAGTTTCCGATGCGAGAATCACTAGCATACATTTTTTGTTTTACGTTACTTTGCAATATTTGCTAGTAGATGCTTAATTGGTCATGGGAACTGTGGGAACCTTAGTGCTCCTAATACTGCTATCTTGCGCCATCCCTTGTTTCATGATACTACTTTCAGCTTAGGCACTATTGTTGCTAGACGGTTAAATCTAAACCGTACAAAGGTCCCCGTCCTCGGAGGCATCTCCGCCTCGTGCCTTGCGGCACACTTTAACATACCTATCAGGCATTATGTGAAAGAGGAAAAGTTGTTGCCTCTTATTGCTCTAGGTTACAGGAGTATGGTAGCACATGAGTTTATTATTAAGGATAAGAATAAGACACTCAAATATAAATTGATATTTAACAAAAAATATTGTGAGTTTATTACCTTGCCTGCACCCTCTTTGTTTGACATATTTTCAGGCAATTACCTTGTTCCGCCGGAGGACGTTCATGCCTACCGGAACCAGATGTTAGCTGCAGAGCCGGAGCCACCATCTGACCCTCACCATCAGTCTGTTTATTAGTGGAATCCGGAGGAGATCGCCAGCCAGTGGCACTCTGAGGACCCTTCTCAGTACGACCCCAACTGTAGTTTTGATCCATGGGCATAGACCAACTTAGGCCAAAAGCCTAAGCTTGGGGGAGTATGTATCTCTCACCGACATTACATTTATGTTCACACACTCATGCCAGTTGTCGGTGCTCATACTTTTTCATTGTATCATCCATGCTGAAAATGTTGGATGGCTCTCATATGCATTATTGTTGATCTAACAAGGAGCCCATATTACCTTGTCTTCTCCCATGAATTGAATGCTTGCAGATTCCAGCTTAGTCCAATGCACGTGCACTATTATTATTATCCACATCGTTCGGTCATGCAAGTGAAAGGCAATAATGATGATTATATGATGAACTGATTGAGATGAGACAAGCTGGTATGAACTCGACCTCTCTTGTTTTTGTAAATGTGATTAGTTCATCGTTCCTGATTCAGCCTATTATGAAAGAAGCATGTTTGCAATGACAATTAGAGATTGTAGTTGCTTATGCCATGCTTAATTAGCTAGGAGTTTATAATGGTTTACCTTGCGTGCCAACATGCTATTAAAATGGTTGTGATCTGGTATGATAGGGTGGTATCCTCCTTTGAACGATTCGAGTGGCTTGACTTGGCACATGTTCATGCATGTAGTTGAAACAAAATCAACATAGCCTCTATGATATTTATGTTCATGGTGAATTATATCCTACTCATGCTTGCATTCGGTGTTGATTAATTTTAATGCATGTTCATGAATGTTGTCGCTCTCCAGCTGGTCGCTTCCCAGTCTTTTTCTAGCCTTCATTTGTACTAAGCGAGAATACTGCGTGTGCATCCAATTCAATAAACCCCAAAGTTATTCATACAAGTCCACCATACCTACCTATATACGGTATCTACTTGCCGTTCTAAGTAAATTTGTATGTGCCAAACTCTAAACCTTCAAATAAACATTCTGTTTTGTATGATTGAATAGCTCATGTATCAACTAGGGCTGTTTGTATCCTCCATGCTAGGCGGGTTATTCTCAAGAGGAGTGGACTCCGCTCCTCACTCACAAGAAAATGGATGGTCACCGGGATGCCCAGTCCCATTCTCAAATCAAATCAAAATAATTGCAAACAAAACTCCCCCAGGATTGTTGTTAGTTGGAGGCACCCGTTGTTTCGGGCAAGCCATGGATTGATGCTTGTTGGTGGTGGGGGAGTATAAACTTTACCATTCTACTTGGGAACCGCCTATAATGTGTGTAGCATGGAAGATATTGAGATCTCTCAGTTGTTATGTTGACAATGAAAGTATACCGCTCAAAATATTATTCATCTCTATTTCAAAACCGAGCTCTGGCACCTCTACAAATCAGTACTTCCCTCTGCGAAGGGCCTATCCATTTACTTTTATGTTGAGTCATCATCCTCTTATTAAAAAGCACCAGTTGGAGAGCACCGCTATCATTTGCATCCATTACTGTTAGTTTACATTGAGTATGACTTGACTGGATCTCTTTTACAATGAATTACAATGTCTAGTCAGTCCTTGATCTTTAAAGGTGCTCTGCATTTATGTTTTGCGGTCTCAAAAAGGGCTAGAGAGATACCATCTTGTTATATCATATTATGATTGTTTTGAGAAAGTGTTGTCATCCGAGATTTATTATTATTGCTCGCTAGTTGATTATGCCATTGATATGAGTAAACATGAGACCTAAATGTTATTGTGAATATGATAGATCTGATCTTAAGAAATAATTAGCTAAGCTTAAAAAAAGTCCTTGAATGCTAGAATGAAATATGACCCTCCTTTTGCTACGTCACCTATCTTTATTACTGATTAGGATTATGATTTCTCTGTCGATCCTGAGATAATTACTTTGGTTGAATCTGATCCTTTTTATGGCTATGAATCTGAAACTATTGTCACATCTTACTAAATTAAATGATATAGCCACCCTATTCACTAATGACACTACAAAAAAAAGACACATCCGTGACATTTTGGGCCGAACAAAAAAAATTCTGTCATACATATGTCACTTCTATGACGATAATTGTGACAAAACCCGGTATCATCATAGATGTGGTGGGCTCCTACTTCTATGACAAAAAATCATGACAGAAAATGGGCTTTTCGTCCTGGGCGGGCCGGAGACGCAGCTGCATGACATTCTTTTGGACGTCCATGACGGAAAAAACCGTGGAAGAAGTGAGGGGAGGAAAATTTTGGGGAGTTCCCGGTTACGGTGGGAGATCGGGGCCGAGCGATGCGTGTTCCTCTCGTACACGTACGCGTGTGTGTGCGAGGCGTTGGCTCTAACTGAACCCGAGCGAGGCGTTGGGCTGTAACTGAACCCGAGCGACTGCACTGCACGCTACGCATTACTGAACCCGAGCGATCGATCGGTGGCTGTTAACTGAACCCGATCGAGCGATTCCTTCGCTACTGCTGCTAACTGAAGCCGATCGATTGGATGAACAGTGAGTGTTGCGGGGGGGTGTTGGATGAACAGTGAGCGGTGGCGTTGCCTCTGGATGAACAGGACCCCGTGGTATGGTGGAGGGCTGGATGAACAGTAGACGGTGGAGGGGTGCCCGTGGAGGGGTGGTTGAACAGGACCCCATGGTGTGGAGGGCTGGATGAACAGTAGACGGTGGAGGGGTGCCCGTGGAGGGGTGGTTGAACAGTAGTCGGTGGAGTAGCGCACGGTGGAGGCTGGATGAACAGGAGCCCGTGGAGGCTGGAGGAGGTCGACGGTAGCCCGTGGAGGCTGGAGGAGGTCGACAGTGGAGATGAACAGTATCCCGTGGAGTCCCGTTTTGCGGTACGCCACACCCCTCCCGATGAACAGGACCCCCGTTTCGACCGTAGCGCCCCAACACAAGTCCGTTTCCTCCGTTTTGCGGTACGCCACACCCCTCCCGATCAACAGGACCCCCGTTTCGACCGTAGGAGGTCCGTTTCCTCCGTTTTGCGGTACGCCAGACCCCTCCCGATGAACAGGATCCCGTTTCGCACGTGGCCGGTCGAACACAAGGTTGTTTCCTCCGTTTTGCGGTACGACAGGCCTCGTTTCCATCGCATGTTCCATCCAAGCCCTCCCGATGAACACGACCACGCATTCCGTTCCGACCCAGCCGGTTGGCTCCCACGCGTTCCGTTGCCTCCCGATGAACACGACGCATTCTGTTGCCTCCCCATGAACACGACGCGTTCCGTTGCCTCCCCATGAACACGACGCATTTCGTTGCCTCCCCATGAACACGACGATGACGCTGTTTCTCCGTTCTGACCCAGCCATGTACACGAGCCCTGGCCATACGTATGCGCGAATAGGCGTTCGAGACCCCGCCCGTATGTACACATACGTGGCCGTATTTTCTTTCTTGCACCCTGGCCGATGTACGTACGTGTACATGCTACGTGCGCGCCTCTACTACAACACGTGCGCGCCTCTACATCCACCAGTATATATGTACGTACACGTTCGCGACCAGAATGATAACGCTACGTACGCTTCGACCAAGTGGGTCCCGACTGTCAGGCACTTCCTTGCCTGCGAAGATGTAGCTGGTGGGTCCCAGCAGTCAGGGGGGCGAATCGTTTTTTTAGACGCACTTCCTTGTGTGCAAAGATGTAGCTGGTGGGTCCCAGCAGTCAGGGGAAACATTTTTTTCGCAAAATACAGTGGCCCATCCGGTGGGTCCCAGTTGTCAGGTGGAGGAATCATTATTTTCCGTGTAATAAGGAGGCACTTCCTTGCTGCGGCCGTGGACCCAGCTATCAGCCTCTCCACGTATAGTCCACGTCCGATGGAAGTTGTTCCTTGACCACGTTGACCATGCCGCGCCGAGAGCACCAGGGCGGTGGACGACGGCGAGGCCTAGGAAGGGGACGACGGGGAGCCGGGGAAGACGCGGCAGCGGAAGCCCACGCGGAGAGGAGTAAGAGGGTTCACTGGTTCGGCTACGGTGTGAGGGTGTCGTTGCCGCAGGGCCTGGCCAGCGGTGTGAATAGTAGGGGCGGTGAGGCCTCCGCGGCAGCACAGCCGGCCATGGGAGGCAGGAGCATGCGGCACGACCGGCGCTGCTTTGGGCGGCTGGAGCAAGAAGACCAGAGGTTGAAGAAGCACTACGGTCATTGGATGGACATCGTACGGTCACTGGAGCTAGAATCGTTCATATTGACTAAAGTTGACAAAGGCCCCCGTCCCAGTCAACTTAGTAGGCCCACAAGTCAGCCTCCCACCATGGTGGGTCCTAGCTAGCAGGGGGAGTATTCATTTTTTTGTGCATAATAAGGAGGCACTTCCGGTGGGTCCGAGCTGATAGCGGGGGGATGTTTTTTTCGCGAAATACGCTGGCCCGTCCGGTGGGTCCCAGCTGTCAGGGGGGAAATGTTTTTTTCATGAAATAAGGTGGCCCGTCCGGTGGGTCCCTGCTGTCAGGTGGAGGAATAATTATTTTGCGCGTAATAAGGAGGCACTTCCTTGCGGCCGCCTGGACCCAGCTGTCAGCCTCTCCACGTACGGTACTCTACTGATGGAAGTCGGTCGTTGACCACGTTGACCACGCCGCGCCGAGAGCACCACGGCGGTGGTCTGGACGACGGCGAGGCCTAGGGAGGGGACGACGTGGAGCCGCAGAAGACGCAGCAGTGGAAGCCCGCGCGGAGAGGAGTACGAGGGTTCACTGGTTCGGCTACGGTGTGAGGCTGCCGTTGCCGCAGAATAACAGGGGGTGTGGGTGAGTAGTGGGATGGCCTGGCCAGCGGTGGGAGTAGTACGGAGCGGTGAGGCCTCCGTGGCATCACAGTCGGCCACGGGAGGCAGCAGCACGCGACACGACTGGCGCTGCTTTGGGCGGCTGGAGCAAGAAGACCAAAGGTTGAAGAAGCACTACGGCCGTTGGATGGACATCGTACGATCACTGCAGCTAGAATCATTTATATTGACTAAGTTGACAAAGCCCTTGGTACGCGTCAACTTAGTAGGCCCACAGCTCAGATTTGGCAGAGAACATATAGCCCATTTGGGATTTGTAAGAATGTACAACCCATTTTTTAATTCTAATGGAATTTACTACAACCCATTTACAGTTTGTTAAAAGTACAACCCAACTTCTAGCTAGGACAACGATTAATAATTTCAAACAACTGCTCAATTCAAAAAAAATTCCCACATTTTGATGGGATCCGAAATATTTGCATCAGAAATTTCTAGTCTGGTTAAATATAATTTCAAAATAAAGTTGTATTACGTTAAAATCCAACGAAATATTGCGCGCGCAACAAGTAATGAAATTAAAATTTTCAAATTCCAAAAATATTATATTTTTCAAACTAATTACGTGTTTGGTGCATAGTAACTGTCTAGTTATTATAATTACATCCCATTTATTATTTCTTAAAGTCCATTTTCTTGTTAAGCCTAATGCATACCTCCTAGGAAAGTTTGCAGCCCAGCGCGGGGGGGGGGGGAGAATAACAAGTTGACCCGGATATTGTGTACAACTGTCGGCCCAGTTGCATTGCTGATGTTGAAAAAAAAGGCTTGTGTAGTACAGTACAACCTAACATGGTTACTCGGCCCACATTCAGCGACGCCGGAAAGGCCCAAACAAGGCTTCTGTACAACTTTTTGAAGTCACTGAGCTCAATTAATAAATTAAGAAAAAAGTTAGATTACAGTGGAACCTAATTAAAAGTTGTCACGAGCAAAAAAATAATTCAACGGGTCCCACTTGTGCGTGTGCGCGTGTGTGTGCGTGTGTGAGAGAGAGAGAGAGAAAGAGAGAGATAGAGAGAGAGACCCATCGATAGATGCTCATAAATACATCTTTCAGCCATATGCATTGCTAATGCTCAGTAAAAACTTATATAGTTGACACAATCATATAGAACATCATAGCACACTAAACTTGCATACAAAAATTTCACGCAAGCGGCACAATCAGGATGGAAGCAGTGGATCGCTATGGGAAGGGCTATATTGAAACCAACAAAGTCATACATAACGGTTCATCATATTTATCAATGACGGGGAAATATCTTGAATGTTGTGCAAAGAAAACAGACAGACAACACAATAAGTTCTGCTAGCACATTAAGTTGATGTATAGCCCTTTCTAAAAAAAGTTCAGGTACAAAATTAGAACAGGCCACAATCAAATGTATTGGCATATCAGTGCTTCACACCCATAGCTCGGATTTAACTAGTATCTGACAAGATTCAGTTGTTACCTCAAATTAGAGCACATCCAGGCAGCCAACCCTGCCTCTTCTCCCAAAGAAGAAGTGGCCTCCGCCGCGCGATGGAGTAGGCCCTGTGCCATCCATCATTCCGAGCAACATAGGGAATGTCCGACGTTGACTCCTGTAATGGACGTCATCGACGGACCTTGGCACCAGCGGCGGCGGCGGGACTTCGATTGACGGATTGACCACTTCTTTGACATGCACAAACACTCGAAACAGGTACATCCCTAACGTGGTCCGCGGCGGCCTTGGTGGCGACAAATAGTACAACCCCGGTTCCTGCACCGGTATCTCAACACCAATCACCTTCGGTATGGTGGATGGCTTCTTCATCCATGCCATAACCGTCAGAGCCCAGCTGTCTGGAGGAACAAACATACTTACAAGCTCACCTCGAAGGTCGCTGATAAGCTCGTTCATGGACTCGTTGTTCTAAGCACGTCGAGGCATGCCGTGGAAGGTAAGCTTTGTTAAAAACTCAAGCTCAGAGGGCACCGAGCCCCATCCTAGGTGCCACCGATCAAAGCTCACCAGCGCGCCATCGCAGAACAAACGCCGGGAAGATTCGAACACACGACTGCAGTCGAAAGTTGTCCGGAACCTGACGAAGAAATCAGCCGGTGGCGGACAGACTTCGATGAGCAAGTCACTTATTTGGATGTCATGCGCAATGCCAAGAGCTTTGACAAGGTCGTCCGGTGAGACGGGAGGTCGGTCGCCGTTGATGGTTACCATCAGCACTTTGCTGGCAAACTGGTCGTCAAGCGCCGCCATGCCACTGTTGAGCGACAGCGCGTAGCGACCGAGGCAGGACAGACCTCAGGATCTCCGGCTCGGAGATCCGCATTGACTGGCAACATGATAGTGCACTTGAGTACAGGGAGTACAGGAGGGGGATTTGGGGGAACTGGAGTAGGGGGAGGGGCGGGAGACTGGGGATGAAAAGGTAGCATGAATTTCGAGCACGCGCCAATATGCTTTCAGCGCGCAAGCGCACAAAAACACCGGGGGCGCCCACATGTCGGCCTAAGAGTCCTTATTCTTTCTTTTTGGAGAGCCCGGCCTTTTTTCAGGATCTTTTGAGAGCCCGGCCTAAGAGTCATAATTGACCTGTTTGGCATTGCGTTACTACTCGGCCCATATTCAACGACACCTCACTGGCCCAAACAAGTGTACATCATCGAAAAGACACTGAGCTCAAATTATTTAGCTTGAAAAAAGGAGATATACTCTGAACACTAGAGAATGGTGATGCCGTCATTTAGCCCGCCAGTAGTTCGAGACAATAAACAGTTCGAAACAACAATATATACAACATTCGAACACTGACTAGTGACTACTACTGACATAAACAGCAAGACATGATAGTTCATAAGAAGTCTTGCTACACCACCAAAACGCACCCATCTGCAGCGCTCAGACTCTCATGATCCAGACGAGAATGACATTCTAAATAGAAGAAACTATTACATGGTAAGAGTGACATAGATGAGGATGACCAAATGACAAGGAATATGCATAACAAAAGAAAGAACTACCCATCCAGAACCAGCAGCAAAGACAACAAAGTCATTCGAAGAGATGATCCAACACCATCATAATTTGCAGTCCCGCTTCAGCGACCAGTGATCCGGAGACACCAGTACTCCACCCTTTCGATGCAATAGCCCAATACCTATCAACCTGAAGGCTTGAACCACATCACTGCCTGTCGTAATTGAGACATCCAAGGATCAAAGTTAATCCAGATGCCTTTGTCATTCTCACCTTCTTTTAGCTGCAGGCTGTATCGTTGACAATCAGGGGAGTTTGCTCCCGAACTCCTAGGGCTCGCCGTGTAGACATAGTTTTCCATAGCAAACAGAGCCTCTCTGCCATCAAGGTCCTTGCCAACGGTGATCTCCTGGTTAATCGGATAATTTAGTCCGAGAAACAGAGAGTGTGAACCAAGGCTGTTTGCTCGCCTCCAACTAAAAAATCCTAAAGGCCCCAACAAGTTGGTATCCTGCTCATAGATGTAACAGCCACTGTCTGGATACTCACGTATTACACGGTGCTTGTATACAGTGGGGTTTTTGCAATATAACTTTTCTGACTCATGTGTCCGAATGATCATCAGTCTTTTGCTGTCGTCTGATCGAGCGAGGAACCAGTTGTGCTTCCCTGTTTTTGGCAAAAGTGGTGTGATTACAAAGGGCAGTAACTGTAGGGACACTGCATCATATCAAAAAGAATAGGCATTGTTAATGTAAGATCAGCACTGTTCAGAGTATGAGTAGGATAATGCAAGAAACAACATTAATATGTCCCTGTTGGAACTAGGACGAGAATACAGGGAAATGTATACTGGGTTCAAAAATACAGAAGTGCCATGCATGGTTATACTCATGTTATCTCGTAATCGATTATTCATAGGAAACTACCATATCATGCATGTTATGTAATCATGTTCTGTCCTCACAAACAAATTCTTCAAGGTAACTAACAGACCATGCATTGTTATATACTCGTGTTCTGTGGGCAAAATTTTTGTGAGGATATTATTATAGCCATTGATTGCTGAAGGCGAATATAGGTATGTACACATGGTAAGCATTGTAGGATTTCACTACTTCCAAATATAGAGTTCTCCATATGCACATTTACTTCCCTAATGTATGGTTAGATGAAACCAATAGTGTGGTGCATGTTTCTACAATCTTCTGCAAAACAAGGTCTGTCCAACTGATGTAGTAATCTAGATGACTTGGACCGCGATGGTAATACTCTATATAATCCAACGGAGGAAGGATAATCTCATGGGAGGTCTGGAAGTTCACGAGCACCAACTTTTTACTGTCTTCTCTGAAGGTAGCCATCCAGTGGGAGTTCATGCCAACCCAGTACATACCTGCCAAGAAGTTTCGGGCGATGGTGATCGGATCGATGTCGAGGGAATTGATGTATGGTAACCCACTACATACCTGCAAAGAAGTTTCGGCTAATGGAGATCGGATTGAAGTCGAGGGGCATCATGCATGCCTCCGTATCATGGTGAACCAATCTCGCAAGACCAGATAGCAGCAAGCAGGGTGTCTTGAAAAGCTTAGGCCTCGCTTCGACGATGGCCGTGTGCATGTCCCTCGAGCATGCAGCCAGCCGCAGGGCGCTCAACATATCCATACATGAACAACAGAGGTCGAGGATGTCACTGGGAGATTGATCCAATCGCGGCTCATATGGATGTTGCGCGGTTCGCGTTCGGCCATGGTGGAGTTTGGAAGGGGGCTTGATTTACAGGGGAGAACGATCTCAATGCTGGAGCGGCTAGCGAGGGAATAGTGGTACTGGGGGAGGCGAGTGAGGCGACGGTACACAGGGGCATAGTGAGATGGAGACGGAGACGGAGACGGAGAAGGAGATGGAGATGGAGTGGTGCTATGGGAGCGGAGAGGGAGACGAGGCGAGGCGCCAATGTGCTGTACAGCGGCGGTGACAGACTGCATAGTGCACAGGGTGAGGCTGACTTTGGTAACCCGAACACGCCGCCTGGACTAGTGTCAGGCGCAGGGTGTTGTCACTTCACTGTGAGGACCGGATGAATAGTATTTTGACCATCAAGTGTACCACAGTTGTACTACTACTACTACTAGTAGGAACATGAGTACTCCGGTATAGTATAGCGGAAATAGGTCTCCCGTGCTAGCATGCATGTTCACTTCATCGTTCAGGTATCATCCATATTGCGAGCAGAACCGAATCCTCGTGTATGCCCAATCAACTCGCTGCCGCGATGCATGCAGTGGTCGTTCTGGTGCATCAAGGACGGCATGCATATCGTTCCACAATTGAGAAGAGGAAAAATGGAAAGGTAGAACACGGTAGCAGAGGAAGAGAACGCTGGCTAACGAGGCTGGGAGGGGATCGAGCAGGAAGTTAATGCTCCACGCCTAAAGGTTTTGCGAAAACCTGATTTTCATAAGGTGACGTATACTCACCTAAACGGAGGGAGTATTCCTTAACCAGAGAATGTTGTGTTTCCCACTCACGCGCTCAAAAAAAACTAGGACACATTTTTTTATACGTTTGCATAGGTCCCACCTATCAGGAAGGATGGGCACATACACGAACAGGTACGACTCATCAGTCTACCCGCATAGCCTTTTCTTTAGTCTACCTAGCCGTCTAATCAACTGCTTGCACGCCACTTCTCCCATTTACTTCTCCACCGGGAACCGATTCTCCTCGGCTTCTTCACCTCCCCTTCGTCTTCATTTGCATCCAAACCCCACTGCATGTTGTACTCCCGATTCCCGGGCGTGTGGGGGTGCGACGCGAACGCGGCAGGCCTTTTCCTTTTACCAGCAATGTGCCCGTGCGTTGCGACGGATCCAAAGTAGTAGAATACTAGTATTTGTTCACAAACTTGAAAGAATCACTATTGTTTTGATATACTCCTAATATATTACTCCGTCCGTACCTAAATATTTGTCTTTTTTGAAATTTCAAATGGACTATCACATACGGATTATATAGACATATTCTAGTGTTTCTAGCAAGATGCCCACGCGTTGCACGAAGTTGACGGAAAAGGTAAGCACAACTTATAAATTGACGGATGGAGTACTAGTTATAGTGATGCATATAATTAAGCAAAGGGATCGCACATGTCGGTATTGACTGGAACAAGAATGCAACATCACAATAAGAATTAAGGCCACGATGATGCGATCGCAATGGTGGTTACAGAAGGCAAGAAGAAAGATGGATCCACGAACGTACGACCTCCTCCTCCTCAACTTAGTGCGCCGGGCCATCGACCGGCGGCTAATGAGCGGCGGCTTTTGTGGTCAGGTCGAGGTGGTTCCCAGCAAAAGCATCCAAGGCTTCCAGCCAGTTGAGGAAGGCCAACGTCGTAGCGTCCTCACTGGCCTTGTAGATACCTATGTACACGATTTCCTCATACACGTGGATGTGTAGGTCGATGAATTCTTGCAGGACGAGGCGCCTCGCGGTGAGCGCGACCTCCAGGTGGACATTCTTCATGGCGTTGGCGGGCAGTCGCAGGGCCACCAGTGCTTGAAAGAGGTTCCGGCCATGGAGGCCGATTAGGGTGGCGCAATGAGGAGCCCGAGCGTGCGGGCTGGAGGAGTACGGCGATGTCGTCCGCGAGTTTCTTAAGGACGGTGAACTTGTTGCTGGTGGCAACGATCATCTGGTCCAACTGAGAGTCGTAGTTGGCGTCGACGGCGGCCATCCACCAGCCGGTCTCCAACACCGTCTGGAGAGGATCCTCGATGCCATGCTGCAGGTCGGCGTCGTGGACCATCTGGCGCAGCCGCTGGCCGCTCACGCGCATCACCGCCATGGGTCTGGTGTGAGCTCTTTTGCACTTAGTGTAGGTGCTTAGGCAAATGCTTAGGTGCGTACGATGTGGTAGATGCATTGGAATGGAGGGGCGCCATTATATGAGGGCAATGAGGGCAAACTGTGTTGCATTCACATCGTGCAGCCTCTTTTCCCGGACCTCCTCCCATTACTTCCCTCATGCATTAATTGAAGGAGGATGCACTGGCCATTCAACATATCGGGAACCTCTACTCCCTCCCTTGTCTGCATTAAAGCCGTATCGGGAACCGCGTCGCCCGCTGTCAAATCGAATACTCCCTCCATCTAGGTGAGTATTAAGTCATCTTAGGAAAACCAAATAGTAAACACATAGGCGTGGTGCATTAACTCTCATGTTGTTTCTTATTTTTTTGACATAAATAGAGGAATCAACCAAGAAGAGATGTGGGGCTTGTATGCTTTTAATGACTTGAGACTATCAAACATGACATGAAGTGGTCAGTTCGTTGCACAAGAACAAATACAACCCACATCAGCACACACGCATCTTATATAGCATCACACCCAATGGCTATAAAAGATTAATGAGACCAAATTATATCTCATCTAGATGAGTTCTAGCAAAACTTTATTAACAATACTTAGTACTCCTGCGCCATGTATCATATATTAGTATCATGTAGTACTTTATTTATTTATGAGGTATCCAGATGGCACTGCACCGCCAAGAAAAGAGGGTAACATCAAAATTATGGACTACTTTTTTGAGTATGTTGGTAAGGTCCGGTCATAGTCACTTGTTGAAATCTCCAAAAAGACAAATACTCCCTCCGTCCGAAAATACTTGTCATCAAAATGGATAAAAGGAAATGTATCTAGACGTATTTTAGTTTGACATACATCTCTTTTTATCCATTTTGATGACAAGTATTTTCGGATGGAAGGAGTAGAAAACAGAGTTGGTGATGATGGTGTGCGTGCCATCCTGCAATATAGGCTGTTGGATTTATATCTAACAGATAGGAAAGAAACTATGGCAATTTTGCAAAAATATACCCACACGTCTCTCCACGTTCGCAAATAAGGCCTTCCCTCGTTCAACCTTTTCTCTCACAAGATAAACTACTCATACAAATGCATCTTGAGGTGTCCATAGAATCGAAGAGAGGGACGATGTGTGTGTGTGAGCGCGCAATCGATAAAGAGTGCCATCGAATTTGTGTGTGCCCACGTCAAAGATATAGAGTGGCTGGCCTATTGGAACATGAGATGGGACATGTGCAGTTTGTCTCTGTGGCATGGATACCTACCTGCAGCGCTCGACTATCGGTCTGTGGTGGGTAAGAGGGAGGCCCAATTAACTATAGAGGTACAATGGCTGGTATATGTGTGGAGGAGGAGAGAGGCCTACCTCATGTATTAAGGAGATCGATTTGCCTCATGTATTAAGGGAGATCGATCGGCATCCATGCATATGTGCAGGAGAGGAATAAGATTGGGAGAGAGACAGAGCTAGAGTGTTGGAGGGGGTGGTAGTGGAGTTGCTTCTAAGAACTGGTGGGATAGGCTTGCTAGACAAACGGAGGGCACGCCCGCAATATCAATAAGAGAGGAGATGGCTTCTTGTTGTCTGTGCACGTGCGTGTGAGAGACGGGTCAGGAGGCATGCACGAATGATGAGGGGGGACGATGTGGCTGTGGTAAGCAGACGTAACTACATAGGAAGATCAATCGCCCTTTGTTAGAGAAAGGAGAAACATAACTTGTGAGGTACGTCGATCGATGGGGGGGTAGTTAAAGTCGATCTAGGTATATGTTGGGAGATCGATCGGTATACATGCATGTGTGTGTTAGAAGCAAATGAGGCACGAGGAGAAGGATAGAGAGAGAGGGATGCATGTAGGAGGTGGTACGAGAGGCATACTATATCGAGGGGGAGGAGTGTTCAAGTATGAGAACGATGAAAAGAGTGGTGGGAGTGAGGCATGGACGGTGACAAGAGAAGAGGGGAAGCTTGTGTTTGTGCTAGGCACACCTGGCTAGAGAGGCATATCGATCGATGTGTGCCGTAAACAAGGAGCTGGGGGGCCTACACACACCGTGGGTGAACGACCTAAAGTGAAAAGACGAATTTGCGCGATGGAGCTAGAGAATGCTGAGGGAGGGTGAGAGGGATGCGGGCGTGTGCATGCACAAGAGAAAGTTAGCGCTGGCTACAAAGATAAGGGGGTTGTGTGGGTGTAAAAGACGAATAGAGATCATATATACTTCATTATAAAAAGCGAATTCGGATATTTGAAGAATTTATCATAGTGTTTCAAACCGACGCATGTGTGAATATATATAACGGTGATACACATGGTGTGGTTATGAACATGTTATACTACATTTAATATATTTTTATCTCTACTCTTATAAAAAAAACGGAGTTGTTGATGATGGTGTGCCTGCCATCCTGCATTATAGGCCGTCTGATTTATATCTGGCGGATAGCAAGGAAACTATGATGGTTGAAGTTGGCAACAATCATGATTGTAGATTCTTATTGAAATAGAGAAACGAATTCAAATTTAGTTCGAATTGCAGCGGTAGTATAGATATTTGGAATGCACTAAAATGTTGGTATGAGTAGGTTACATGCATTATACAGCAAGCGAAAAAATGTAATCGGACATAACATGGATTCATACACCCTCCTTCCATCTATATTGGGTGTAATGAAATTTTTAAGACCGCCTTTGACTATTGACAAGATTAATAGTACATGACATGCACAATGTGAAAATTATATCATTGAAAGAACCTTTCACAGACGAATTTAACGGTGTGCTTTGTGTAAGTTGCATGTCATATATCATTGCTCTAATATTTGGTCAAAGTTAGCATCGAAAAACGCATTAGGCCCTATATAGATGGAAGGAGGGAGTAGATTTGAATAGCATTTGTATAGTAAAATGGGGCAAGACTCTCTCTTTGTGTGGTGTGAATAGTTTTATTTTTTTCGTTTTCTTTTTGGTTGAGGGAAGTGCGAATTGATTTGGTACGTACAAGTACAATATTACTGCACGTTAGGCTTGTCCCTAAAATTCAACCCGCGTCTTGTTATATCCCGAAAATTCAGATATTGTACTCCCAAAACTGGCGCATTCACAACCCGCGCCTTGCTATCCCAAAATTACAACGCGCGCGAAAACTCCCTCCAGCTGCCAAATCCCGACACGCGAAATCCCCCTTCTAACCCTGAGCCGAAAGGGCTGCTAGTTCAAATCGGTGGGGGGTACTTTTGTAACACACCCTACATTTTGGACAAGCGCGTCCCTAGGTCATGCTTCACCCCTCCCATCGCCCCCTTTTCGCCATTCGAAATCCCAGGCCGCCATAACCTCTCTGCTCCAGCCACGAAACCCCACCCTCCTCCGTCCACCACGTCACTGTTGCCCAGCCGGAGCCTCTTCCCCGACGACGTCGTCCACCGCAACAGCTCGACGTCCTTCGTCCACCTCCCCGGATGAGGATCTGTCGTCCATCTCGTCGTCCCGCCAGTTCAGCCGCTCCGTCCTCCACCTCCAAGGAGCTGCTCCAACGATCGCCTCGTCTATCGCGGCTGCTCCATCCCCACAGCGCCCCCTTAACCTGCTCCACCGGAACTGCATCATCCTCACCGACTCCTCGGACGAAGCCGAGGCCTACTCGGCGCCACCAAAGAGGTTCTACACTCATCGCATCGCACCTTCTCCTTAACTCGACCTCCCGGCGCCGACGGTGCTCCATCCCGCACCCCCGTGGAGTGGCTACCTTGAAGCCGGCGCCGCGGGAGACATCTCCATGGCGGCTCTCCCCCAGTGCGAGTCCCCTTCAACGGCGGCGTCCATACCAACCCGATCTCCTGCTGCTGCTCCGGCTCTCGCTTGATCGCTCGCGCTGCTGCTGCTGCTCCGGCTCTCGCTCGATCGCTCGCTCGCCGAGCTCCTGCTCTCCCCCTCGCTCGTGCTGCTGCTCTGCTCCGATTAAGCCACACTTCAGTTGACTGAATCGACTTTTGGGTCAGTCGATTTTCAGGGGTTGGGGGGCTTGCTAGAGTTAAGGAAGAACCACCTGCAGCGGGGACGGGGGCTCGCCGGAGAGGTACCTCACTATCTATCTTAGGGTTCAAGAGGGTTGGCCGGGGCGGTGGCGAGTTGTTTCGGGGCGGCGAGGCGGCGCTGGGGCCGGCGGTTCGGCCGGTGGTGGCTGGCGGCTCAGGGGGTGCAGGTTGAAGATGAACTGTAGGCCCTCCCTAAACTACAAGTCAAGTGCCTCTCTGCTACCATTGCGTTCAGTTTTGACAGTAGCATTCAGATTCCACAGTAAATTTCAGTTTCGACAGTTAAGTTCAGAGTCAACAGTTTTTACCTCATCTGTTGTAGTTAGGTGGTTTTTGGTGATGGTAATTTTACATCCATTTTACATCATCTATTGGAGATGCTATTAGAATCCCACTTCAGATTGATGATGTCTGTCTTGTGCTGCTTCAGCCTTGACGTCTTACGGCTCACCGGAGCTGCTCCAATGACAAAACGATCCATCACAACAGAGCAGTGCCCTGGACGCCGTCTACAGATTCCTCAGATCTTCCTGCACACCTCCGATAGCCACCTCTGCCTCAACTGCTTCAGCGACCAACCCAATGATGCTGAGGTCGACACTGCTACGGCAAAGAGTTTGTTCACTTGTCGCATCACTTATTACTATACATTCACGTCAATCCATTAGGGCTATTTTGGTTCAACGGAAAAACGTCGATCCACTAGTTGTTACCATCACTCTAAATTTCTGCATGCTCTCCTTACATATTCTCACCATATTTTTTTCGTATGCATGTCAGATATTGTACACAGTCATGCTGAACATGTAGAGAAAAAGAGAAGAGTTTTGCGCGGCAATACAATGTCATGCAGACATCGCTCCATGGTGGGTTCAATGGCAAGCCCTCCCCACCCCTCTCCAGATTGTAATCTAGAGGAAGATATCTGTTCTGAGGCGGATTCAGACGCCGCTGACCACTCCTATTTACCCCCCAAGGTGTTTGCTCTACCTTGGCATGATGATGTTAGTCATATCATGCATATGTTGCCTTGCAGTGCCTACTTTTGACATCATATATGTCATCTGCTTAGTTTAGACATGTTCTGTAATGCCACCTGTTTAGTTTCTATATCATATATGGGAATTATGCAGTCTCATGTCTTTTAGCCAGCCATAATATATGTGAAATGTGCAATGCCATCCTGCTTAACCAGGCATCATATACTTGAATGATATCTTGCCCATCCTTTTGTTCATTACATTTCCATTTGTCGACAATGTTTGTACATTAAACTACTCTTCCTGAGAATCAGCCATTTGGGTAGGAGATGGAAAAATCTGGAGTGAAAACAAGGCCTTCAGAGCAGACAGTGCTACCTGTCAAAGCAGATCTCTTGTTGGGTCCTGATAGCTCCTCAGAGATGGATTCAGAGGCAGATGACCATTCCTATTCCCCCACTAAGGTGTATGCTCTAACTTGGCACGGTTATACTGCTCATATCATGCAGACGGTGTCTTGCATTACACAGTTTAGACATCATATACACAATATTCAACACCATGTTCTTAGTTCAGACATCATATCGAATGCCCTCTGTTTAGCATATAAATCACATATGTGAATTAAATGATGTGATCCTGATTACTTAGATAACATGTAGGTGAATTATGTCATGCGATCCTGTTTAGTTATTCATGATATATTTGAATTATGTTATGCTATGCTATCCAGTTTAGATAGACATCATATATGTGAAATTATGTCATGTTATCCATTTTAGTTAAACAATATACATGTCAACTATTTCATGCCCTCTTTTTTCCACACTATCTATTGCATCTGTCTCTCATACAATGTCTGTACATTCAACTATGTTTCCTGTTTATCAGCCATTTGAATTGGAGCAGGTGATGCCAGTATCTAGCGGACTAAAAACGCAGTCTTCAAATAAAACAGTGCTACCTCTTGGTGGAGATAGCACCCCGGTTGTACATGCACAAGAACCAGCCCTACCACATATAACTCAAACTCCCGCAGATTGTACCCCTACTGCGATGGACAGAGAACCAGCTTCACCCAATATAACCCCAACCCCAGCCGATAGTAACCCAGTTCCTGTTGACAAAGCACCATCTCCACCACAGAGCTCCCAAACAAGAGCAGTTAGTAAGGCAGCTCCAGTGCCCAAAGGTCCAGTACTATCACGGCGAACCCCAACTTCACCAGTTAGTACGCCTATTCCCGTGGAGGAAGCACAACCAGCTAGTCGTAGTTTAGCATCTATCGCATTTGATGTTGTTAAATCGTATGTGCGTATCTTCCCATCTTGGAAATATTATACTGAAGATGAAGGACAATGCCAGTTGCAGGTGTTTGTCCAGGAGTTATGTGTAAGTAATGTTATTCATGGCAATTACTTTGCTTCGTCCCATACATCCTACCTCCATGATGGTTATAATATAGGAAATTTTCCCATTTTTCTCTATAGAGAAGGACCGATTTGGAAACTCAGGATGAGGTAGCCTGTGCTAATAGCTCTGCTATCTTCAAGAATGCTTAGTGGCCGTATCGGAATTACCTGAAGAAAACATACTTCACCGGCAAAGAAACTCATCAAATTCCCTTACGTTCTCCTGAGATACATTTACTGGAGGATGACTGGGAACGCCTTGTTCTGTACTGGTCCCGAACCAAGAATGTGGTAAGGTCTATGAGCTCATTTTCTATTTTTAAGTATTATATTCTTGCATCTTACTGTACTCTGTTCATGTAGAACAAGTGCCTAAAAGCGCTAGGCGTTAATTGTGCGTTTTGCCACTGCCTTGCGCTTTACTGACCAAAGCGCATGCTTATGCGCAGGTATGCACAGATTATGCGTAGTTATGCGCAATACGTTTTGCCAATGCCTAGAGCCTAGGCGCGCTTAAGCGCTCGCTTAGGCGCGCCTTTTTTAACTATGATTGATTTGCTCTTGTATCACTGTATTTACTCATACAAACTTATTTTTAAATTGAAGGATCCAATCAAAACTCCAATGGCACGGCAGGTATGTTCACGCATGTTTCTTTAACAGGTTTGCTCTTATCAATAGCTCTGTTGATTTCAATTTCAATTGTGTATACAGTTGACTTTCATATCATGCACATTACTAGCATCACAATAGAGCCAATAGTGTTGTTGTACATGTAGACCCATGGTACCCATCTGAAATCTTGTTGTGCCGTGTAGTTTCCCACGCTTTGTATTCTTTCACTGCTGCTTTGTCTTGAACTGATATGATTTGAACCATGTCTCTATTTTGATTTGGCAAGACAATGCAGTGACCATAGGACATAGATATATGTTTGTTTGATGCTTTTATTATGTACTAGTACTTGTCAATAGAAGACTTGGTAGTTTAATCCTGTCCACCTTACTAATGAGCTGGTTCACCGAAATGAGTTTCATATACTAGTACATGCTAAACTTGTTATGTGTCTGCTTGTTTCTTCTTTTAGAATGCTGACAGGATATTGGGGAAGAGTACCTTATTAAGCAATGTTAAAGGAAGTAATGCAGATAAGGTTCGGGATAGTGACGCATCCTTGTTGGTCTCCAACAAAGCTGATAAAACAGCTAAGACTATCTTGAAGACAGCGAGACAACCCCAAAGTCCTGTCTTGGTTTAGTGTTCGAGTTACTGGCCACTACCGCTTGCACAAGCTATTCAAACTCACTGTCTGAATCAGTTCGGTTTCTTGAGTCTCAACTACAAGCTGAAAGACATCAATCAGATGTGCTGCGACAAGAAGCAGAAGGACTGCGGAAGTCCCTGGAGCATTCAGATGCATACTTTCTGGTGCAACAGCAAGCGTTGGAGGATTTTAGCACCAAAAAGGACAAAGCTAATCAGCTTGCTAAGCTTATTGCCAGCATGGTGGATACCCAGGATAACGTTTCTTGAGCTCTTATGAAGTTGTTTCAGTTATGCTCTTGTTTTGCTGCCGTGTTTATTTGCACTGGTGGCCAATTTTGACGGCCAGTGTATGTAATGTGCTGCTTTGTTCCCTATATTTGCACTGGTGGTGAACTTTGATGCCTAGTGGATGTAATATGTGTAATAGCAGTAATAGGCTAGCGTTAATTGCTTGCTTATTTATTTCCTTATTGTCTTGTTTAGTTGTTTGCTTGTAGTCGCTGCAGTTCTTTTTCTGTTTTTTCCTAGTGGCCACAATAGCCTATTTTTGATAACTAGGCCAAAATAATCATGGCAACACACGGACTGTTGTAACCATGGGCCTCCTGCAGGCCGTATGATCCATGAGCCTTCGTCCGGCCGTAGGATCCATCTGCCTTCTATATGGGCCTTAGGGTCCATGGGCCTTCTACGGGTCGTAGGGTCCATGGTCCTTCTACGGGTCGTACGATCCATGGGCCTTCTACGGGTCGTACTATCCATGGGCCTCATACGGGCCGTAGGATCCATGGGCCTTCTACGGGGCATATCATCATTTCGCCAATCATGGGCCGTACTATTTGTGGACCATAACAGGTCGTTAATAGGCCGTATTTGATAACTCTATGAAAACAGCCCAACGGGTTTTTTTGACATGAAAACGGCCCAATGTATTAACGGTCCGCAAACGGGGTGACTGCAACGATGGGCTGAATTTGGCCCACAAGCAGAAAATGACAGTAACGGGTCGTATGTAACCGAATGCTGCAAATGAGCCCAAGAATCAATGGGCCCTGAGAAGGCCGAAAGATAACTTGGGCTGGAAACGGCCCAATGGAATAACGGGCCGTTAATGGGTATAAAGTGATACATTGTTCATTACGGGCTAGTTTCACCACGGGCCGTTAATGGGCCAAGAGTTACAAAGGTCCTCATATGGGCCGAAAGTAGTCATGGGCCACACATGGGCCGGAAGTTAAAACGGGCTGAATCATATTGGACGACCCAGATGACGCTACTGGGCCTAATTCTGATAGGCCGTAATGGGCCCTGGGTTAGCGGGCTGTAAATGGGCTATATGCGAACAAGCCGTTAACAAGCTTTCCGTGGGCCGGCCCTCCACCTTTTGACCAAGTCAAACGGGCCGACCTTTTCACAGGAATGGGCCTCTGTTGCGTCGTGCCACGTGTCGCCGTATCATAGGCGCCTTCGGTCCAATGAGCGGATGACATCTGTCCCAACGGTGAGCCGACACGTGTTTCCTCCAGCCAATGATGATTTTACACGTGGAAAATCCCCATTGGTCGGGGCTGTTAACGGGTTATCAGATCCAAAACCTGACCCGATAGCTTAACAGCGTTCCGCTACGATGGATGCACGTGTCGGTCACCCTTTACGAAAGCACTTCTGTGACGTGCGATTTATCATCATGGAAGTGAAAACTTTCGTGATGATAATTTTGGTAATGTCATGGAACACTTCTACGACAGCACAGGTATGACTATCTTAATTTTGTCATAAATTTGTCATGGATGTACATGCATGACAAAAAACGCAACCTACTGTGACAAACACGTATCATCACAGAAGTGTATTTTTTTGTAGTGTGATGGGAAGACTCGCTATTATTATATCCTTAAGTTATTTCCGTTCTCATTAAAGGGTGATGCTAAAACATGGTTTAATTCTCTTGATCCTGGTTGTGTGCGTAGTCCCCAGGATATGATTTATTACTTCTCTGCTAAATATTTCCCCGCTCATAAGAAACAAGATGCCTTAAGGGAAATATATAACATTGTGTAAATTGAAGAAGAGAGTCTCCCACAAGACTGGGGGAGGCTTCTCTGATTACTTAATGCTTTGCCTAATCATCCTCTCAAGAAAAATGAAATACTTGATATCTTTTATAATGGACAAACTGATGCTTCCAAAGACTACCTGGATAGTTGTGCTGGTTGTGTTTCCATGGAAAGAACTGTTGATCAAGCTGAATTGCTATTGAATAATATGTTGAGTAATGAAAATAATTGGACGCTTCCTGAACCAACTCCTAAGCCAACTCTGAAGAAAAGGGGTATTATATTTCTCAGTCCTGAAGATATGAAACAGGCAAACAAATCTAATAAAGAAAAGGTATTAAAGCTGAAGATGTTATGAATTTACCACCTATTGAAGAAATACATGGTCTTGATAACCCGACACAGGTAGTAAAGGTAAATTCTCTCTATAGATTTGATAAATGTGAAATCCCATTTACTAAGTTTGCTAGCCCGTGCTTCGATGAGTTTGATGACTTTATGGTTAAGCAAGAAAACTTCAATGCTTATATTAGTAAACATGCTTCTATGGTTACCACTCAAGTAGAACAAGTACTTAAAGCTCAGAATGATTTGCTCAGTGAATTAAATAATAAGAAAAATGATAATGTTGTTAGAGTTATGACTAGAGGTGGTAAAATGACTCAGGAACCTTTGTATCCTGAGGGCCATCCTAAGAGAATTGAGCAAGATTCTCAAAGAATTAATATTGATGCACCTAGTCCTTCTAAGAGGAAGAAAAAGAAAAATGATAGGACTTTGCATGCTTCTAGTGAACCTGTTGTTGACACACCTGAGAATCCCAACGATATTTATATTTCTGATGCTGAAACACAATCTAGTAATGAACATGAACCTACTGATAATGTTAATGATGATGTTCATGTTGATGCTCAACCTAGCAATGATAATGATGTAGAGATTGAACCCGTTGTTGATCTTGATAACCCACAATCAAAGAATCAACGTTATGATAAGAGAGACTTTGCTTCTAGGAAGCACGGTAAGGAAAGAGAACCATGGGTTTAGAAACCCATGCCTTTTCCTCCTAAACCATCCAAGAAAAAGGATGATGAGTATTTTGAGCGCTTTGCTGAAATGATTAGACCTATCTTTTTGCATATGCGTTTGACTAATATGCTTAAAATGAATCCTTATGCTAAGTACATGAAAGATGTTGTTACAAATAAAAGAAAGATAACGGAAGCTGAAATTTCCACCATGCTTGCTAATTACACTTTTAAGGGTGGAATACCAAAGAAACTTGGAGATCCATGAGTACCAAATATACCATGCTCCATTAAAAGAAATTATGTTAAAACTCCTTTATGTGATCTTGGAGCCAGTGTTAGTGTTATGCCTCTCTCTTTATATCGTAGACTTGATTTCAATAAGTTGACACCTACTAAAATATCCTTGCAAATGGATGATAAATCAATTGCTATACATGTTGGTATTTGTGAGGATGTGCCTGTTGTGGTTGCAAATATTAATATTTTAATGGACTTTGTTATTCTTGATATTCCCGAGGACGATAGTATGTCCATTATTCTTGGAAGACCCTTTTTGAATACTGCAGGGGCTGTTATTGATTGCAACAAAGGCAATGTCACTTTTCATGTTAATGGTAATGAGCATACGGTACACTTTCCAAGGAAACAACCTCAAGTCCACAATATCATTTCTATTGGAAAAATTTCAACAATCACTATTGGAGGTTTTGAATTTCCTCTTTCTACTGTCAAGAAGAAATATGATATTCTTATTGTTGGGGATGTGCATATCCCCGTAGAGGTAACCTAGTGTTATTCGAAATTTCTCCGGTTTCATGTTATTCGAAATGAGTTTCTTAACAAGACCTGATCAACCTTGTTAGTGGATTCATTTGATGAGCATGAGATGGATGAAGTTAGAAAACACAACTCTCTATACCCTCCTTTTACTTTCTGTTATTTATATTTAATAAAGCAAAAATAGTATTTTATGTCTGTTTTCTGGATTATCCATGCAATAAAAAAATACCCCAAAAATAAAAGTTCTCCAAATGCCCTGAAATTTAAATATGTTTTTCTAAAATATTTGAGAATATATGGCACTGAGAACATGGTAGGGGGAGCAGCCACGTGCCCATGAGGGTGGAGGGCGCCCCCTTGCCTCGTGGACCCCATGTGGGTCCCCTCCACTCATTCCAGCCACCACACACTCCTTGTTCCTCCCAAAAAATCACTAGCCAGCTCAAACCCGAGTTCTTGCTCATCTTGCTGCCATTTTCGATCTCCTTGCTCAAAGCTCCTCTCACAAAACTGCTTTGGGGGATTGTTCTTTGGTATGTGACTCCTCCAATGGTCCAATTAGTTTTTGTTCTAGTGATTTATACATTGCAAATTTTTGCTGCTTAGATGACCTTGTTCTTGAGCTTTCATGTCAAATTTATGTTATCAAAAGTAGTTTAAATGCATGATATATCCTCTAGGCACTTGTAGGAGTAGTTGCTATCAGTTCTGTTGAGTATGGTTCACTTTTATTTTTAAGTTACTAAAAATTTCAGAAATTTTCAGAAAAAGATGAAGAGATTTTTGAGGGGCTCATCGAGCCGAAGCTCGAAGGATAAGCAAAGTGAAGAGAACAAGAAGCCCAAGTATAATCTCCCTCGTACTGCGGAGGTTCGGCCATGTGAATGGCCTTGTCATGAGTTCTTGAAAGAGGCCGGGATTCATGAAGATTTTTATCTTTTGGCTGAACATGCAGGCCTCACCTCCTTCCTCCACGACCAGCGTGAATAGTACCTCTTACTCACCAATATCTTTGTGCAAAATTTTCATTTCCATGCTAGGAGATCAAGACCTTCGGTGGAATTTTATTTATATGGTGAGCATAACGAGATGTCAATTTATGATTTTTGCCGGGTCTGTTTGATACCCTTTGAGGGCAGCATAGAGGAACCACATCATAATGATGTGCGGGGATTTATTGATATGATTGTTGTAGGGGAAACGAGGAAAATTTCTGATGCGAGAATCACTAGCATACATTTTCCTGTTTTATGTTACTTCGCAATATTTGCTAGTAGATGCTTAATTGGTCGCGGGAACTGTGGGAACCTTAGTGCTCCTGATATTGCTATTTTGCGCCATGCCTTGTTTCATGATACTACTTTCAGCTTAGGCGCTATTTTTGCTAGACGGTTAAATCTAAACCGTACAAAGGGTCCCGTCCTCAGAGGCATCTTTGCCTCATGCCTTGCTGCACACTTTAACATACCTATCAGGCATTATGAGAAAGAGGAAAAGTTGCTGCCTCCTATTGCTCTAGGTTACAGGAGTATGGTAGCACATGAGTTTATTGTTAAGGATAAGAATAAGACACTCAAATATAAATTGATATTTAACAAAAATTATTGTGAGTTTATTACCTTGCCTGCGCCCTCTTTGTTTGACATATTTTCAGGCAAGTACCTTGTTCCGCCAGAGGACATTCATGCCTACCGGAACCAGATGTTAGATGCAGAGCCGGAGCCACCATCTAACCCTCACCGTCAGTCTGTTTATCAGTGTTCCGGAGGAGATCGCCAGCCAGTGGCAATCTGAGGACCCTTCTCAGTACGACCCCAACTATAGTTTTGATCCATGGGCATAGACCAACTTAGGCCAAAAGCCTAAGCTTGGGGGAGTATGTATCTCTCACCGACATTACATTTATCTTCACACACTCATGCCAGTTGTCGGTGCTCATACTTTTTCATTGTATCATCCATGCTGAAAATGTTGGATGGCTTTCATATGCATTATTGTTGATCTAACAAAGAGCCTGTATTACCTTGTCTTCTCCCATGAATTGAATGGTCGCGGATTCCATCTTAGTCCAATGCACATGCACTATTATTATTATCCACACCATTCGGTCATGCAAGTGAAAGGCAATAATGATGATTATATGATGAACTGATTGAGATGAGAAAAGCTGGTATGAACGCGACCTCTCTTGTTTTTGTAAATATGATTAGTTCATTGTTCCTGATTCAGCCTATTATGAAAGAAACATGTTTGCAATGACAATTAGAGATTGTACTTGCTTATGCCATGCTTAATTAGCTAGGAGTTTATAATGGTTTACCTTGCGTGCCAACATGCTATTAAAATGGTTGTGGTGTGGTATGATAGGGTGGTATCCTCCTTTGAACGATTCGAGTGGCTTGACTTGGCACATGTTCATGCATGTAGTTGAAACAAAATCAACATAGCCTCTACGATATTTATGTTCATGGTGAATCATGTCCTACTCATGCTTGCATTCGATGTTGATTAATTTTAATGCATGTTCATGACTGTTGTCGCTCTCTAGCTGGTCGCCTCCCAGTCTTTTTCTAGCCTTCACTTGTACTAAGCGAGAATACTACGTGTGCATCCAATTCCATAAACCCCAAAGTTATTCCATATGAGTCCACTAAACCTACCTATATACGGTATCTACCTGCCGTTCTAAGTAAATTTGTATGTGCCAAACTCTAAACCTTCAAATAAACATTCTGTTTTGTATGCTCGAATAGCTCATGTATCAACTAGGGCTGCTTGTATCCTCCATGCTAGGCGGGTTATTCTCAAGAGGAGTGGACTCCGCTCCTCACTCACGAGAAAATCGATGGTCACCGGGATGCCCAGTCCCATTCTCAAATCAAATCAAAATAATTGCAAACAAAACTCCCCCAGGATTGTTGTTAGTTGGAGGCACCCGTTGTTTCGGGTAAGCCATGGATTGATGCTTGTTGGTGGTGGGGGAGTATAAACTTTACCATTCTGCTTGGGAACCGCCTATAATGTGTGTAGCATGGAAGATATCGAGATCTCTCGGTTGTTATGTTGACAATGAAAGTATACCGCTCATAATATTATTCATCTCTATTTCAAAACCGAGCTCTGGCACCTCTACAAATCCCTACTTCCCTCTGCGAAGTCCTATCCATTTACTTTTATGCTGAGTCATCATCCTCTTATTAAAAAGCACCAGTTGGAGAGCACCGTTATCATTTGCATCCATTAGGCTGGTTGTAATGGGGAGTACCATATAGTAGTATCATGCATATGATACTAGTGTTTAATACTACCTTCCTAATGCATAGTATCATATACTAGTATCATGTAGTACTCTATTTATTACCATGCATGACACAAAGTAGCATAACATTTATTATGATACGGTATCATGATATGATACTCCACCATCTCTTTCTTCATTTAATGCTATGACACCTCATCAAAATTGCCCAGTTGGCATGCATGATACCAGCTATGATACTACCATTACGACCAGCCTTACTGTTAGTTTACATTGAGTATGACTTGACTGGATTTCTTTTACCATGAATTACAATGTCTAGTCAGTCCTTGATCATTAAAGGTGATCTGCATTTATGTTTTGTGGTCTCAGAAAGGGCTAGCGAGATACCATCTTGTTATATCATATTATGATTGTTTTGAGAAAGTGTTGTCATCCGAGATTTTTTATTATTGCTCGCTAGTTGATTATGCCATTGATATGAGTAAACATGAGACCTAAATGTTATTGTGAATATGGTTAGTTCATAATCTTTGATGAAAACTCGAATGCTAGCTTTACATATTTGCAACAACAAGAGCAAACAGAGTTTGTAAAAGTTTTTCTTTATCACTTTCAGTTTATCAAGTGAATTGCTTGAGGACAAGCAAAGGTTTAAGCTTGGGGGAGTTGATACATCTTCGTCGTATCTACTTTTCCAAACACTTTTGCCCTTGTTTTGGACTCTAACTTGCATGATTTGAATGGAACTAACCCGGACTGACGCTGTTTTCAGCAGAATTGCCATGGTGTTATTTTTGTGCATAAATAAAAGTTCTCGAAATGACCTGAAAATCAATGGAGATTATTTTTGGAATATATAAATAATAATGGAAGAAGAATCCACGTCAGGGGGGCACACCCTCTCCACGAGGGTGGGGGCGCGCCTACCCCCCTAGGCGCGCCCCCTGCCTCGTGGGCCCCCTGACGCTCCATCGACCTCAACTCCAACTCCATACATTCACTTTCGGGGAGAAAACAATCAGGGAGAAGGATTCATCGCGTTTTATGATATGGAGCCTCCGCCAAGCCCTAAACTCTCTCGGGAAGGCTGATCTGGAGTCCGTTCGGGGCTCCAGAGCGGGGAATACGTCGCCATCGTCATCATCAACCTTCCTCCATCACCAATTTCATGATGCTCACCGACGTGCGTGAGTAACTCCATCGTAGGCTTGCTAGACGGTGATGGGTTGGATGATATTTATCATGTAATCGAGTTAGTTTTGTTAGGGTTTGATCCCTAGTATCCACTATGTTCTGAGACTGATGTTGCTATGACTTTTTTATGCTTAATGCTTGTCACTAGGGCCCGAGTGCCATGATTTCAGATCTGAACCTATTATGTTTTCATGAATATATGTGAGTTCTTGATCCTATCTTGCAAGTCTATAGTCACCTATTATGTGTTATGATCCGTTAACCCCGAAGTGACAATAATCGGGACCATTACCGGTGATGACCATAGTTTGAGGAGTTCATGTATTCACTATGTGTTAATGCTTTGGTCTGGTACTCTATTAAAAGGAGGCCTTAATATCCCTTAGTTTCCAGTAGGACCCCGCTGTCACGGGAGGGTAGGACAAAAGATGCCATGCAAGTTCTTTTCCATAAGCACGTATGACTATATTCAGAATACATGCCTACATTACATTGATGAACTGGAGCTAGTTCTGTGTCACCCTATGTTATAACTATTGCATGATCGATCGCATCCGACATAATTCTCCATCACCGATCCAATGCCTACGAGCTTTTCATATATTGTTCTTCGCTTATTTACTTTTCTGTTGCTACTATTACAATCACTATAAAACCAAAAATATTACTTTTGCTACCGTTACCACTATTATCATATTACGTTGCTACTAAATACTTTGCTCAGATATTAAGTTTCCAGGTGTGGTTGAATTGACAACTCAGCTGCTAATACTTGAGAATATTCTTTGGCTCCCCTTGTGTCGAATCAATAAATTTGGGTTGAATACTCTACCCTCAAAAACTATTGCGATCCCCTATACTTGTGGGTTATCAGCACGCGCTAGCGATGGAAGGGGTTTCGGTAGGCCAGGGCGGTCAGACGCTGGCGTGGTGGTAAAATGTGAACTCATGGATGACGAGCCTTTGAAGCGTATGCGGCATGTATTGACAACCAGGCGTCCATGCAATCGCTCTTGTCGCCAGCTAGCCTTCGACGACCACCATTAGACACCACACAACCATGCATAACTTACGAATAATGGACGAGTCGATCAGACACGCACTCGTGTGCAGTGGCACTATGATCGGTTGCTCATGATAGTACATACTCCGTACCATAGTACCCTCTCTAGCTAGGTTGTTTTATAGATTGTCATTGTGGTGGACAATATACATGAGCAAGGCATCGAGTCACGAGCATGACCGTTGGTGTTGAGCTAGGTGAATACATGCTCGGTATTCGCGGAGGCCTCCAGCAAACGTCTAAACAGTAATGTCAGGCACCACCGGGGCGCGCAGGTGACGGGATCCCCGTTTGCGTTGCGCCATGAGCAGGACTTTGATTGAGCGGGCGATGTGCATGCATTAGCATGGTTTGATAGCATGAGGGTGAGTGTCTAGATGTCTGCACGCGTACATGCTACTTGCCTCTATGGACGGTGTGCGCTAATGTGTGCATCACATATAACATAAAAATCCGTTTCTGCATTTAACGCAAAGTATTTCATTTTCATTTGGCTGACGAGTGTGCGTTGCAGCGATGAGTCCGTGGTTTGATTCCTCACATACACATAATTTTGGTCTTTATTTCTTTCTCCACTGGCAGGTAGGCCCGCATAGATAGATAGATAAAGAACATGAGCTGATGAGGCGCATGCGGACTGTTTGACTGGTCAACTAGACAAATACAGAGCTATACGCTGAGCCAGTGACTGTATAATCACCATATCTCGTACACAATGATCAAAGTGAGCTATAAAGACAAGTTTGATGACCGCCAATGCATTTTACTCGGTAATAAATCACCAGGATTGAAGGGGAATCCAAATTTCCTTCGTCTTCTGTCCTTGAGATCTTAACAAACCAATGCACTATACGGTTGTCCGGCCACTCCGCCCCAGAGCTGTCACCAAGCACCGTTCATGCCACCGCGCCGCACACTAACCGGTAAGGAAGCGATGGCATCCCACCGGGCCGAGTTCCTCGCTGCCCACGACCGCACACAGAATGGTAGGGAAGCAATGGCATCCCGCCGTGCTGAGTTCATCGCCGCTCGTGACCTCACACCTATGTCGACGGGATTTGAAGCTGCCAAGGCCGAATAGGCGGTAGAGCAAGAGGCGGCCAAAGCCGCATAGAGGGAGCGGAAAAGTCAGAAAGCACTCAAGAAAAGAGAGGCCCGCCGCTGCAAGAAAGAAGAGGACGCACGCGCTGCTGTGGAGAGGTCGGAGGAGATCCAACCACGGTGGGGTGTCACCAACAAAGCCAGGAAGGAGAATGACGGCGTCTGGCCAGCATGTGAGAAGTAGTAGTACTAGTAGTTAGTGTGTGTGTCTGTGTCGCCCATACATTTGTTTAATTAATTACGAGCATGTACCAGTACTACTCCCTCCGTCTAGGTGTATAAGTCATCTTATGTTGTGCACGACGACTAAGGCAGAGGGGAAAATGAGAGAACTTAATGGTTTTGCTAATTTATAGCATTGCATGCAATGAACTAACCACTACATGTCATGTTTGGTAGTCTCAAGTAATTGAAAACATGCATTGCCCACATATCTTATTGGTTGATGTGTCCTGAAACAAGAAACGAGAAGGGAGTTAATGTACCATGCCTAAGTGTTTTGCGATTATTTGGTTTTCGTAAGGTGACTTACACACCTAGACGGAGGGAGTAGTTACTACTATAGTTTTTAGAGCAAATTACCAGTACATTAGCCTAGACTCAATGGAAAAATTCATATCCTATGCATCAAATGGCATATCTTTCTCTATAGGAATTGAGATGCATGTCATCTCACTTCCTATGATTTTCATATTCCTATAAAATTCCTATCCTATGAACCAAAGGAGGCCTCTACTAGAGTAACTACTGTAGCTAGCAGTACTGCTGGTATAGTAGTTTTCTTCAAGAAGTGGAATTCAACGAAGTCATGATAGTTCCTTCGTCCGAGAAACTTCAGAGTGGGAAAGGTTGGGCCTATGATTTGACGGCTCATTAGTAATTACTGCGGCATGACGACCGGGGTGACTCTCCCTTGGAGTTCTGCGGGCATGGCAAGTGGACCAGGATGGTCGACGTCCCACATGTCAGTGAACGGAAGTATTCTTTTCGATATCGAGGAGCAAGGAAACCGTGTGGTATAGTATCACTGCTGATTTATATTTATTTTTTATTTCTGGTGAATGCTAGCATTTCAACTCTTATGATGAAGGAGTGCCAAACACGGCACGTGCTGGATGTCCCACACGTAAGTGAAAGGAATGGGACATGAACAGCGTGGTAGAGCGTCTCCACTTCTGGGTCGGAGACCACACGTAGTAGTACTAGTGGCATATATGAATGATACAAAGTGCGACCCAAAGAGAAAGACATGTCTAGTTGGAAGGTCTCGGGGCATACACGTAAACAAATATAAAACCTAATATGTGCCTCCAATTAATATAGTAGTAGTAGAGTAGGCATGTACTCCATAACATCACCGGGCATTGCACGTACAACATTTAGTGGTAGTAAGAGACAAATGCATATATTTCACGCATGTTCATACTATTTGTGCCTTTCTACTTCACTTACTGCGCTACATTACTCAGGTTCGTACGTCCACTCTTGGGTACATGTTCGTCTCATAGTTCCAGTCCCATGTGTTCTTCATAGATGGAACAATCCATAACTGTGGGCAACGGGAGTCCATATCATCGCAGTTAGTGTGGCTCCCCACGATGGAGACTCATCCAAACTATGGCCAGCCTCGACGCGGAGCAGTCGCGTGCACCGGGAAGCGGCGCTCACTCGGCCGTCGCACTGCTTCAAAGCCGGCGCCAGTGAGAGGTCACCTCCGCTCTGGTCGGGCATTAATACGGCACTGACGTTCCGGGGCAACACTGACCGTTTCACGTGGGAAGCGCACATTGGCAAGGGAGGGGGTTGGCTCGACCAGGGCGGTCAGACGCGGGCGTGGTGGTGGTACTGGTAGTTTGCAAAACTACTCAATTATTGCACTCAGTTTCCTAAGAAAATGTGGTAAAAAACATTACTCCACAGCCCACTTCCCTTCTCCTTCCTCTTCCACCGCCCGCGCACGTCCGCGGGAAGCGACCGGTCAACCCTTATATAGGAGTGCTAGCACAAAAAGATGCATGCATGACCACTAAAATTTCCAGATTAAAGCGCCGCTCCGGCAGGAGTATGGCGTATGTTGTTACCTTCTGTCGGGCCATGGCTACCGGGCTATGGCAACCAGAGAAGAGGCGGCAGGAGGGGAATGAATGCGGGTACTGTTTTGGTTCCCCGTCCGGCTTAAATGAATGCGCACCATCACATGTACCCGCGGGTGCACAAATTGTAACATACGGAGTACGTGTCTGCTTAAGTGGGCCTCACGTAACTGGTGTGTGTGAGAGATTCTGAGACACAAAGTGCGTGTGTGCGAGTCTACTCTTCGGGCATGTACACAACCTTTTGCATCGGGATATAAGTATAATGGTATTACACTTTAGCTAGTGATTTACGTGGCCATGTTAATGTGGTTGTGTAAAAAAATGTATCTTCCTGCTCGTGATTTGCGTTATATAATTACTAGCAAGATGCTCATGCATTGCAGAGAACATCAATATGCATTTTTTTACAAAACACCTGTTGTGATTTCCCCATGCAGGAGTAATCCCATGTGTAAAAATTAATGATATCTCGAGAATTTTATCGGAAAACTGGTATCTCGACAATTTCATCGAAAAAATTGAAGATGAGAGATAAGGTGAGGAGGAGTGGAGTGTGGTGGTGACTGGTGGTCGGACTGGGCGGAGGCATGGGGATGGACGGCGCCGGAAGGCGGCAGCGGCCACCATGCTAGATTGTTCCAGAGACTTCCTTTTTTAATTTCTCAGCAATGAGGTTGTGGGAGATAAGGACGATGAAAGAGGCAAGGCCTTCTCTATAAATGTGGAGAGAGGTGTGGGTATCTTTTGTAAAATTGTCATAGTTTGCTTTATATCCGTCAGATATAGATCGGACGGTCTATATTACAAGATGGCAGGCACACCATCATCACCAACTCATTTTTTTATAAGAGTAGAGATGATAAGTTTGCTAACTACTAAAGTAAAGTGGAATTTGTCCATGTTATACAAGTAAATTAAGGTGATTGCTTATCATACGGGTAAGGTTGGACGAAGGGTGGTAGGAACAAATGCTTCGCCTAGAGCATGTGTGTGTGAGATGGAGTCTTAGTGTGTGGGGGGTGCGTGTGTGTGTGTGTGACGCGGGGTCCTTGGTGGCGGATGTAATTTAAGTGTGTGTGGCTTCATCATAGTGTATGACAGAGGCCACCAACGAGGGGGTGTGAGAGAGAAAAGGCCCATAGAGAGGGAAGAGAAGGCGTGTGCGCGTGAGAGGAGTCAACATCGAGAGAACATGTTTGTTCGAGAGACACCGAGGAAGACTACTATATATCGATGGTTCATGTAGGCGGGAATTAAACGAAGGGATGGTCTTATTGGTTTCAGGGATATTCGGGAAGAGTGAGAGAGGGGGTAGCTAGAAGGAGAATGTTAATTGTGAGTGTGTGTTTTACCCATCCAGGTGGAAGTTATGTGCACACAAGAAGGGAACTATTCGATGTGGCGTTAGGGTTGAGGGTAATTAACTATGTATGGAGACATAGGAGACCTTGAACGTGCATGTGCGAGAGGTATACATGTATATGTTGGATGTGTGTGTGCGCGCGCAAGCATGATTGAGATAAAAGAAAGAAGACATAAGTCATAAGATCAACGATATGGGAGAGATTGGTTTGACAATATGCATGCATGTGAGAGTGTAGGGAAGAAGGCTCGATAATTGAGCATGTGTTTTTGTCTTTAAGAGATAGTGGCGTGGTCTGGAGCATGCATCTATGTCGAGCAGAGGGAGTGAGACACAACGATTGTGCAAAAGAGATCAACTTATAAATGCATGTATGGAGAGACATATATAGTGTGGGTGATAGGAAGCAAGAGTGCGTGCGAGAAAGAAATGTTGACAGAGAAACTAAAAATAGATACAGAGACAGAGATGCTAGCTAGAGGGACATCGACTAGTTTGAGTGTTGGAAATGACCGCCGTGTGGTTCAGAGGGGGAAGTTATGTGTGTGTGTGTGTGAGAGAGAAAGATAAAATGAAGGCACTTGACTGCATGTAGAGAGAAACATATATAGTGTGCATGATAGGAAGCAAGAGTGAGGGCGAGAAAGAAGGTTGATGGAGAAACAGATAAATAGAAAGATAAAGATGCGAGCTAGTGTGTGTTAGAGATAGGAGTCGAGTGGATCAGAAGGCTGATTTATGTGTGTGGGTGTGAGAGAGATAGAGAGAGTGTGCACGTGAGTCACATACAAACAAATATCATAGAGAAATTAGATCCCGAGATATGGATTTTTGTGTCTGCGAGAGAGAAAGATATTTCACAACAAGAGTGATAGCTAGAGAGACATATGAGGGAATGCAAGATACCTCTAGGGAGAGAGTGTGTGTGTGAGCGACATACAAGAGAATGGTGGAGAGATATGAGACCCTGGGAGACAGAGTTTGTGTTTGTGTGTGAGAAAGAGATATTTAAGAGGAAGAGTCGTAGCTTCTCATATCTAAGGAGCGAAAGTATAACACCCTTGATGTGACTATAGCTCCCACATGTCGAGGCACGACTTAGAGACATAATCGCATTGAAGGCATATGTCGCAAGTTAGGCAATATTCACAACATCCCATGTAATATAATAATGAAAGGGGAGATAACATAGTTGGCTTACACTCGCCACGTCAATCAAGTACATAAATAACATTACATCATCCAAACACTCATGGCCCGACTACGGCGCCAAAATAAAAGAGAACCCAACATGCGACACGGTCCTAATCACCCCCCAACTGGGCACCACTACTGATCATCGAGAAAGGAAACATAGTAACATTGAGAGTCTTCGTCGAACTCCCACTTGAGCTCGTACGCGTCTCCTGGAGCGGAATCATCAGGCCCTGCATCTGGTGTAATAGTAATCTATGAGCCACAGGGACTCAGCAATCTCGCACCCTCGCGATCAAGACTATTTAAGCTTATAGGTAAGGCAAGGTGAATATGAGTGGAGCTGCAGCAAGCGACTAGCAAGTATGGTGGCTAACTTATTCGCAAAGGAGAGCGAGAAGAGGAGGCAAAGCACGAGCGAGAAACTAGAGAGCAACCTGCGCAAACATTACTCCAACACCGTGTCCACTTCCCGGACTCCACCGAGAAGAGGCCATCACGGTAACACACTCAGTTGATTCATTTTAATTAAATTAAGGTTCAAGTTATCTACAACCGGACATTAACAAAATCCCATCTGCCCATAACCGTGGGCACGGCTTTCGAAAGTTCAAAACCCTGCAGGGGAGTCCCAACTTAGCCCATGACAAGCTCTCACGGTCAACGAAGGAATAGACCTCCTCCCAAGATGTTCCGATCAGACTCGGTATCTCGGTAATTCAAGACAACTCCGACAATGGTAAAACAAGTCCAGCAACACCGCCCGTTGTGCCGACAAATCCCGATAGGAGCTGCACATATCTCGTTCTCAGGGCACACCGGATAAGCTAAGCGTACGGGAACCAACGTAACCCAAGTTGCCAAGGGACAGCCTCGCACGGTGCTCTAGGTTGGGCCAACACTCAGAGGAGCACTGGCCCGGGGGGGGGGGTTAAAATAAGATGACCCTTGAGTCCACGAAACCCAAGGGAAAAGGCTAGGTGGCAAATGGTAAAACCAAGGTTGGGCATTGCTGGAGGAGTTTTATTCAAGGCGGACTATCAAGGGGTTCCCATTATAACCCAACCGCGTAAGGAACGCAAAAATCCGGGAACATAACACCAATATGACGGAAACTAGGGCGGCAAGAGTGGAACAAAACACTAGGCGAGAGGCCGAGCCTTCCACCCTTTACCAAGTATATAGATGCATTAAGATAACAAAGTAATATAATGATATCCCAACAAGTAATTAAATGTTCCCACAAGGAACGGCCTCCAATCTTCACCTGCAACTAGCAACGCTATAAGAGGGGCTGAGCAAAGCGGTAACATAGCCAATCAACGGTTTGCTAGGACAATGGTGGGTTAGAGGTTTGACATGGCAATTTGGGAGGCTTGCAAGCAAATGGTAGGCATCGTAGCATTGGCATAGCAAAAGAGCGAGCAAATTCGCATAGCAAAGATAGTAGTGATTTCGAGGGTATGATCATCTTGCCTGCACAGTTGTCAGAGTTGACTGGATCCTTGAAAGCAAACTCAACGGGCTCCTGGTTAGCGAACTCATCTCCCGGCTCTACCCAAACAAAACAAACAAGCAACAAGGATACAATCAACCACGTGCAACTCAAACAACACGATGCAAAGATGATATGCTATGCGGAATGCGATGCGGGATGCAAAATGCAAGATATGACAGGAAATGCATGAACCTGGCCTCAACTTGGAAAACCAAGTGTGCCACTGGAAAGATGAGATGAAATCGCTTCAAAACAATATAAAGAACGCCGGAATCGGAGTTACGGTTTGGAAATGGCAAGCGAAACAAAAATGACTCCGGTCTGCGATTTACAGCAAGTAGGCATCTAAATGCAATGAGATGAAGATGCTACAGCACCCAAACATGACAACAAAATACATGTCAGGGATGCTTACAAGATTCTTAACAAAAGTCTAGCAATGAGCTACGACCAATTCATCCATTAACAGGTTCAAACAAACATGGCAAAAATGCAAATCGCAAACATATCTCAGACTTAATGAAATTAACACTTGTCTGGAATTTCAGATCGGGTAGCCCTCTTCGGAGCAACAAAACTACATGCTACAGGGCCTGATCATGGCAAAGTAAAGCATGGCATGGAGCTACTTAAAGAGCTTAACAAAAGTCCCTTAGTGACCTTGAGCCAAAAGGGATCAGGAAATACAATTGCAAGCATGTGAACATAGCAAAAACATAATCAGTTTTCCTACTTAGTGAAAACTGGCACATGCTGAAATATAACTCAAGTAGGCATGTTTACGAGCTCGATGCACTCACTATGGTGCAAGTCATGGCAAGACAAGCATACACCCATAAAGAAGGCACAAAATTCAAGCTAGACATGGCAAGAACAATAGCATAGCATGCACGGATCAACTACAACACCACCGGCAAAATTGCAAACAAGTTGACAATCTGCCCAGATTCACAAAGTAGCAAAAGTAGAGCTCGATTGACTCAAGCTAGGGTGCTCCATAATTGCAAACAAAGACATGTATGGATAGATCACTATAAGGTTAACAAAACTCCCTTATTGATAATCCTCAAAAGAGGCACGGATCACTAGGAAACAACAAGAACATATGGCATCATGAGATAAGCAATCCCAGGACTTAGTGAAATTACCAAGTCCCTGAAAACAGATTTACCGAGTGCCTCACTTTGCAAGCTTGCACTAGTGACCTCACATATCCTAAAAATATATGGGTTGCACCTCTGGAAAGATGACAAAACCCTTAACAAAACATATGTAGAACTCGCGGGCATATCAAGCACACATTAATCATGGCAAAAATGACAAAAGTGATAAACGGAGTAACAGATCTTACAATTAACTCAAGTAGCCCTCTTCTAACAGCATTTCGGGCATCAAGATGAACTCAAATGAAAATGATGCAATGGAATGAAATTATGTAATCTCTAAGATGAACATTTTGATATGCTATATGCATGAATCGGAGCTACGGATGCAAAGTTACGGAGCCGCGAACATGTGCACTTGGACTGAAAAATAACAGGGACTTCGAAGAAATTTCGACCTCCGGATCTAGGGTTGACCCGGCAAGCGAACCGAGGCGGCGGCGCTGCTCGCCGGAGATGGCGCGGACGGCGGCCAGAGTGGAGGGGATCGCCGGATCCGTCTATCCCGCGGCCGGATCTGGCCGGAGGCGAGGTGGGGAGGCGACGGAGCGGCCGGAGGGCGCGGCGGCAGCGTGCGGTGGTGGGCGGCGGCGCGCTGGGTCAGGAGGGCCCCGCCTGGGCCCGGCGGGCCGGAGCGCGGGGATGTGGGCGCGGCGCCTCCGTGAACACGGTGGCGACACGTGGCGGCGGACACGGCGGGTGGACACGTCCGTCGGTGGCGCCTTTGTCCGGCGGCGGCGGGTGGAAATGGATCTGAGGTTAGGGATGGAGGGGATCCGGGATTTTTAGAAGCGGGAGGTATATATATATGCATAGAGGGAGCTAGGAGAGTCCAAATGAGGTGTGGTTTTCGCTCACGCGATCGTGATCGAACGCTCTAGATGATGGAACAGAGTTTGGTGGGTTTTGGGCCAAATTGGAGGGGTGTTGGGCTGCAACACACACGAGGCCTTTTCGGTCCCTCGGTTAACCGTTGGAGTATCAAACGAAGTCCAAATGATACGAAACTTGACAGGCGGTCTACCGGTAGTAAACCAAGGCCACTTGGCAAGTCTCGGTCCAATCTGGAAATGTTTAATCCCCACACACGAAAGAAAGCTAGAAATGACCACCGGAGGAGAACGAAGCGCCGAATGCAAAACGGACAACGGGGAAAATGCTCAAATGCATGAGACAAACACGTATGCAAATGCAATGCACATGATGACATGATATGAGATGCATGACAATGACAACAACACACGGAGACAAAAACCCGAACCCAAGGAAATAAATATAACTTAACGCCGGAAACGACAAGAGTTGGAGTACAAATAGGGAAAGTTACATCCGGGGTGTTACAACACTCCACCCCTACGAAAGGATCTCGTCCCGAGATCTAGGACTGAAAGAACGCCGGGTACTCAGAACGGAGGTGATCCTTGCGTTCCCAGGTAGCTTCATGGTCGGAATGGTGTGACCACTTGACTTTGAGAAATTTGATTGACTTGTTGCGAGTCTTGCGTTCAGTCTCTTCAAGAATAGCAACTGGGTGCTCACGATAAGAGAGATCTTCTTGGAGCTCAATGTCCTCGAAGTTGACGGTGCGGTCAGGAGTCTTGAAGCACTTTCGAAGCTAAGAGACATGGAACACGTCATGAACATTTGCAAAATTTGAAGGAAGCTCAAGTTGATAGGCGAGGTCGCCTCTCTTGCTGACAATCTTGAACGGTCCCACGTATCTAGGGGCAAGCTTCCCTTTGATACCGAAGCGACGAGTACCTTTCATAGGAGAGACACGGAGGTAAACATGATCTCTGATCTGGAAAGCCAAATCGCGGTGCTTACTATCATAGTTGCTCTTCTGGCGGGATTGGGCTGCTTTGAGGTTATCACGAATGACTTTGCACATTTCTTCTGCCTCTCTGATTAAGTCATTACCCAAAAGCTGACGTTCACCAGTTTCAGACCAGTTGAGAGGGGTACGGCACTTCCTGCCATACAGAATTTCAAATGGGGCCTTGCCCGAACTTGCTTGAAAACTGTTGTTGTAGGAGAATTCCGCATAAGGAAGACAATCCTCCCACTTCATGCCGAAGGAGATTACACAAGCCCTGAGCATATCTTCAAGAATCTGGTTGACACGCTCGACTTGACCGCTTGTTTGAGGATGGAAAGCTGTGCTGAAGCGGATGTTAGTGCTCATGGCCTTCTGAAAAGAATCCCAAAACTTCAAGGTAAAGATGCTGCCACGGTCTGAAGAGATCACTTGAGGAATACCGTGCAGAGAGACAATACGAGAGGTATAGAGTTCTCCCAATTGAGCTGCAGTGATCGACTCTTTGATAGGCAGAAAGTGAGCCACTTTGGTGAGTTTGTCGATGACAACGAATATAGCATCATTGCCACGCTTGGACTTAGGAAACCCAGTCACGAAGTCCATTTCAATGTGGTCAAACTTCCATTCTGGAATGGCAAGAGGTTGGAGGAGACCTGCTGGCCTTTGGTGTTCTGCCTTCACTCTTCTGCAGACATCACATTCATTCACGAATTGAGCAATCTCGCTCTTCATTCGAGTCCACCAATAAGCTTGCTTGAGGTCCTGATACATCTTCGTGCTCCCAGGGTGGATGGAGAGGAGAGAATTGTGAGCCTCGTTCATGATCACTTTACGGAGGTCACCTTAGGGTACAACAATACGATCCTCGAAGAAGAGAGTGTCCTTGTCATCAAGGCGGTAGCACTTGTACTTGGACTGGCTCTTGGCAATCCCAATCTTCACCTTTTTCACCATAGCATCAAGAAGCTGGGCTTGGCGAATCTGGTCTTCCAAGGTAGGAGAGACTTGAAGGTTGGCGAGGAAACCTTGAGGAACAACTGGCAGGTTAAGTTTGCGGAAAGCTTCACAATGCTCGGGTTGATAAGGCTTGAGAATCAGACTGTTGCAGTAGGCCTTTCTGCTCAAAGCGTCAGCAATCACATTGGCCTTGCCTGGAGTATACTCGATACTCGGATTATACTCTTGAATCATTTCGACCCATCGAGTTTGCCGGAGGTTGAGATTAGGCTGAGTGAAGATGTACTTGAGACTCTTGTGATCAGTGAAAATGTCCATTTTTCTTCCCAATAGAAGATGTCTCCAAGTCAAAAGATCATGCACAACTGCCGCCAACTCGAGATCATGAGTGGGGTAGTTCTTCTCATTAGGCTTTAACTGGCGAGATGTATAAGCAACAACTTTCTTCTCTTGCATCAATACTGCGCCAAGACCTTGGAGAGAGGCATCACAAAAGACCTCGTACGGCTTGGATTCATCAGGCGGAGTCAGAACTGGAGCAGTGATCAATTTCTCTTTCAAAGTGTTGAAAGCAATATCACACTCCGGAGACCGAACGTACTTGACGTGCTTCTGGAGAAGATTTGAGAGAGGCTTCGCGATCTTAGAAAAGTTTTCAACGAATCTTCGGCAATAGCTTGCGAGACCGAGGAAGCTACGGAGTTGCTTCACGTTCTGAGGAGGTTCCCAATTCACAATTGCAGACACCTTCTCAGGATTCACGGCAATGCCCTTGGCAGAGATGATATGACCAAGTTAAAGAACCTCATCGAGCCAAAACTCACACTTGGAGAACTTGGCGTAGAACTGATGTTCCCTGAGCTTATCAAGAACCAAACGCAAATGCTTGGCATGATCTTCCTTGTTCTTCGAGAAAACCAGAATGTCGTCGAGATAGACCAAAACGAAGTCATTGGTGTAGGCGTTGAAGATGAAATTCATCATGCGTGAGAACGTCGGAGGAGCGTTGGCGAGGCCAAAAGACATGACAGTGTATTCATAAGAACCAAAGCTTTTTCTGAATGCTGTCTTGCGAATATCTTCTTCACGAATGCGAATCTGGTGATAACCCATACGGAGATCAAGCTTGGAGAATACTTGGGCACCTTTGAGTTGTTCGAACAGCTCATTGATGTTGGGAAGTGGGTATTTGTTCTTGATGGTCTTCTTGTTCACTGGACGGTAATCAACACAAAGTTAGTCCGTTCCATCCTTCTTCTTCACAAAAAGAACACCACAACCCCACGGAGAAGAACTAGGCCGGATGAGACCCATTTTCTCTTGAATATCGAGTTTCTTCTTCAGCTCCTTCAACTCTTCAGGTCCGAGCTTGTAAGGACGTTTGCACACAGGTTCCATGCCAGGCTCAAGATCCATAACGAATTCAACTGGCCGGTGTGGAGGCATTCCTGGGAGCTCTTCTAGAAAGGCTTCTTGATATTCGCAAACGACTGGAATTTGAGAGATGGCATCGAGTTCACCCTTCTCATTGAGAGAAAACAGACGGATGGTATCGTCATTCATGGCAAAGACAATTACATCCTCAGACGAATGAGTTAATTGAATCTGCCTGACTGCACAATCAAGCTGAGCCTTATGCTTAGAAAGCCAATCCATCCCGAGAATAAGATCAATATCTGAGTTACCAAGAACCATTGGAGAAGCCAGAAACTTGAAATCACCCATCATGATAGAAACATCCGGGACTATTGAAGTAGCCCTCATAGACTTAGCCGGAGAAACCACTCCCATAGGTTTACCCAACATTTGTGAAACCAAGTCATGCTTGGAAACAAATGATCTTGACATGAAACAATGCGATGCACCAGTGTCAAAAAGAACTTTTGCTGGAAAAGAGTTAACTGGAAAGTTACCCATGATGACATCTGACGAGTCCTCTGCCTAAGCAGCATTCATCAAGTTGACCTTGGCGTGCTTGGGGTTATGCTTGACCACAGCTGTACTTGCCGATCTGACAGGAGGAGGAGGAGGAAGACGCCTCTGGTTGAAACACTTGTTGGCATAGTGACCCTTCTGTTGGCACTTGTTGCACGTGACCTCTGAAAGCGGACAGTGATACAGAGCACTCGATCTTGGAGCTTGAGACGAAGTCTTGTTCTAAAAGCCAGGGTTGGGTGGGTGGGAAGAACCACTGCCACCTTTGCTCTTCTGCTGAAACGGCTGACGGAACGGAGGAGGAGGAAGCCAATACTTCTGCTGCTTGGCCACTTGAGTAGATGAAGAAGGAGTAACATCTCTGACTCGCTTCTTGGAAGCATCACACCTCAACTGAGCAGCCTCTTGCTTCAGTGCCATGTTGTAGAACTCATCGTATCTCAAGGGCTCAAAGAGGACAAGAGCGGGCTGAATTTCTTCTCTGAGACCACCCCTGAACTGATATATCATGCTCTTCTCATCAGGGACGTCCTGCTTAGCAAAGCAAGCGAGCTTTTGGAACAACTTGTTGTAGTCATAGACAGACAAAGAGCCTTGCTTCAGATTGCGGAATTCCTCACGCTTGCTTTCAACCACGCTCTGGGGAATATGATGAGCTCGGAAATCTCGACGGAAATCATCCCAAGTGATAACACGTCCACCTCTGGAGTCCTTGTACTGCTGGAACCATTCCGCAGCTTGATCTTTGAGTTGGAAGGAAGCGAACTTGACAAAGTCCTCAGGCCTGATGTTACTGCACTCGAAATGCTTGCACAGATCCACAAGCCAATCGTCAGCATCGGTTGCCTCAACACAATTGCTGAAAGTCTTTGGCCCGTTAGCAAGGAACTGGTTGAGTGTACCAAAGTGACTCTGATTGCTGCCTTGATTCCCTTGACTGCCTTGATTCCCTTGGTTGCGCTCTTGAAGAATTTGCATGATCAACTGTGTGTTTGCATTGGTTGCGGCCATCACAGCTTGCCATGCCTCCGGAGGAGGTGGAGGTGGTGGCGGATCAGGATTCGGAGTCATGCGCGTTGGAGGAGCCATCCTGAAGAGGTTGACCACCATTAGCACATTGATAGATAAATATTGAAGCTGAATCCAACGGAATGAAAATTGCAACATATAGTCTTCACATCCGAACAAAATGAACGAATGCATTTCTCTTGAAATGGTCACATATCCATAAATTGAGAAGCCACATAGAATTAAGGTAGAGAAATAAATCAACAAGGTACGGATCAAGAACGAATAATCGGTAAGAAATCCCAATCTCAAACCAATATCCGTGGAAGAAGAACTAGAGCTACTAGAATTCCCACCTATGAAACTCCCGAACCTTTCCGGTTATGCAATCAGGTGTTGGGGATACAGGGGAAGCATAATATCTCACCCAAACTAGCAAATCCTACATCCAGCTGTATCCATCCTTCAACACATAACCAAGAAACCTTCGGAAACCATCTACCTCAACCTTCGAAAAGCATCCATTATACAAGTTATGGCGATACTCCCGAACTCCTGCCCCGGTACTGGGTGGCGTCGAGGTTATCTCACCAATGAACTGCATAAAAGAGATTTTTGATGTCGGCGTACTAAACTCAGGTATTCTAGAACTGCAACGATAAAATTATGATGACAACACCTCAGAGCTCAACTCCCCGGGACACTTCCACTAAACCCCTGACAGGAGGCACCAAGACAATGTTCTCATCATAAAACCATCGGAACGATTCTAAGATACCCGCGTGATCCTAAAAAAATTTTTTAGTGAAATTTGAGAAGAGAAGAGTCAAAACTCTACGTCAGGATGCCTTACCAGAGCGATGAGGAGACTGGGAAGTAAAAATAATTCCTAAAATCTCCGATATATAATTCCTAAAAGAATCAAAACATTTTTTTCTAGACACGACTCGGCCGCTAAAAACGATCAAGCAATGGGGCTCCTAAGGTCGGGGAAGGCTCTGATACCAACTTATAACACCCTCGATGCGACTATAGCTCCCACGTGTCGAGGCACGACTTAGAGACATAATCGCATTGAAGGCATATGTCGCAAGTTAGGCAATCTTCACAACATCCCATGTAATATAATAATGAAAGGGGAGATAACATAGTTGGCTTACACTCTCCACGTCAATCAAGTACATAAATAACATTACATCATCCAAACACTCATGGCCCGACTACGACACCGAAATAAAAGAGAACCCAACATGCGACACGGTCCCAATCACCCCCCAACTGGGCACCACTACTGATCATCGGGAAAGGAAACATAGTAACGTTGAGAGTCTTCGTCGAACTCCCACTTGAGCTCGTACGCGTCTCCTGGAGCGGAATCATCAGGCCATGCATCTGGTGTAATAGTAATCTGTGAGCCACAGGGACTCAGCAATCTCGCACCCTCGCGATCAAGACTATTTAAGCTTATAGGTAAGGTAAGGTGAATACAAGTGGAGCTGCAGCAAGCGACTAGCAAGTATGGTGGCTAACTTATTCGCAAAGGAGAGCGAGAAGAGGAGGCAAAGCGCGAGCGAGAAACTAGAGCGCAACCTGCGCAAACATTACTCCAACACCGTGTCCACTTCCTGGACTCCGCCGAGAAGAGGCCATCACGGTAACACACTCAGTTGATTCGTTTTAATTAAATTAAGGTTCAAGTTATCTACAACCAGACATTAACAAAATCCCATCTGCCCATAACCGCGGGCACGGCTTTCGAAAGTTCAAATCCCTGTAGGGGAGTCCCAACTTAGCCCATGACAAGCTCTCACGGTCAACGAAGGAATAGACCTCCTCCCAAGACGTTCCGTCAGACTCGGTATCTCGGTAATTCAAGACAACTTCGACAATGGTAAAACAAGTCCAGCAACACCGCCCGCTGTGCCGACAAATACCGATAGGAGCTGCACATATCTCGTTCTCAGGGCACACCGGATAAGCTAAGAGTATGGGAACCAACGTAACCCAAGTTGCCAAGGGACGGCCCCGCACGGTGCTCTAGGTTGGGCCAACACTCAGAGGAGCACTGGCCCGGGGGGGTTAAAATAATATGACCCTTGAGTCCGTGAAACCCAAGGGAAAAGGCTAGGTGGCAAATGGTAAAACCAAGGTTGGGCATTGCTGGAGGAGTTTTATTCAAGGCGTACTATCAAGGGGTTCCCATTATAACCCAACCGCGTAAGGAACGCAAAAATCCGGGAACATAACACCGATATGACGGAAACTAGGGCGGCAAGAGTGGAACAAAACACTAGGCGAGAGGCCGAGCCTTCCATCCTTTACCAAGTATATAGATGCATTAAGATAACAAAGTAATATAATGATATCCCAACAAGTAATTAAATGTTCCCACAAGGAACGGCCTCCAATCTTCACCTGCAACTAGCAACGCTATAAGAGGGGCTGAGCAAAGCGGTAACATAGCCAATCAACGGTTTGCTAGGACAATGGTGGGTTACAGGTTTGACATGGCAATTTTTGAGGCTTGCAAGCAAATGGTAGGCATCGTAGCATTGGCATATCAAAAGAGCGAGCAAACTAGCATAGCAAAGATAGTAGTGATTTCGAGGGTATGATCATCTTGCCTGCACAGTTGTCAGAGTTGACTGGATCCTCGAAAGCAAACTCAACGGGCTCCTCGTTAGCGAACTCGTCTCCTGGCTCTACCCAAACAAGACAAACAAGCAACAAGGATACAATCAACCACGTGCAACTCAAACAACACGATGCAAAGATGATATGCTATGCGGAATGCGATGCGGGATGCAAAATGCAAGATATGACAGGAAATGCATGAACCTGGCCTCAACTTGGAAAACCAAGTGTGCCACTGGAAAGATGAGATGAAATCGCTTCAAAACAATATAAAGAACGCCGGAATCGGAGTTACGGTTTGGAAATGGCAAGCGAAACAAAAATGACTCCGGTCTGCGATTTATAGCAAGTAGGCATCTAAATGCAATGAGATGAAGATGCTACAGCACCCAAACATGACAACAAAATACATGTCAGGGATGCTTACAAGATTCTTAACAAAAGTCTAGCAATGAGCTACGACCAATTCATCCATTAACAGGTTCAAACAAACATGGCAAAAATGCAAATCGCAAACATATCTCAGACTTATTGAAATTAACACTTGTCTGGAATTTCAGATCGGGTAGCCCTCTTCGGAGCAACAAAACTACATGCTACAGGGCCTAATCATGGCAAAGTAAAGCATGTCATGGAGCTACTCAAAGAGCTTAACAAAAGTCCCTTAGTGACCTTGAGCCAAAAGGGGTCAGGAAATACAATTGCAAGCATGTGAACATAGCAAAAACATAATCAGTTTTCCTACTTAGTGAAAACTGGCACATGCTGAAATATAACTCAAGTAGGCATGTTTACGAGCTCGATGCACTCACTACGGTGCAAGTCATGGCAAGACAAGCATGCACCCATCAAGAAGGCACAAAATGCAAGCTAGACATGGCAAGAAAAATAGCATAGCATGCATGGATGAACTACAACACCACCGGCAAAATTGCGAATAAGTTGACAATCTGCCTAGATTCACAAAGTAGCAAAAGTAGAGCTCGATTGACTCAAGCTAGGGTGCTCCATAATTGTAAACAAAGACATCGATGGATAGAGAACTACAAGGTTAACAAAACTCCCTTACTTATCATCCTCAAAAGAGGCACGGATCACTAGGAAACAACAAGAACATATGGCATCATGAGATAAGCAATCCCAGGACTTAGTGAAATTACTAAGTCCCTAAAAACAGATTTACCGAGTGCCTCACTTTGCAAGCTTGCACTAGTCACCTCACACATCCTAAAAATATATGGGTTGCACCTCTAGAAAGATGACAAAACCCTTAACAAAACATATGTAGAACTCGCGGGCATATCATGCACACATTAATCATGGCAAAAATGACAAAAGTGCTAAGTGGAGTAATAGATCTTACAATTAACTCAAGTAGCCCTCTTCTAACAGCATTTCGGGCATCAAGATGAACTCAAATTAAAATGATGCAATGGAATGAAATGATGTAATCTCTAAGATGAACATTTTGATATGCTATATGCATGAAGCAGAGCTACGGATGCAAAGTTACGGAGCTGCGAACATGTGCACTTGGACTGAAAAATAACAGGGACTTAGAAGAAATTTGGACCTCCGAATCTAGGGTTGACCCGGCATGCGAACCGAGGCGGCGGCGCTGCTCGCCGGAGATGGCGCGAACGGCAGCCGGAGTGGAGGGGATCGCCGGATCCGGCTCTCCCGCGGCCGGATCTGGCCGGAGGCGAGGCGGGGAGGCGGCGGAGCGGCCG
>NC_041380.1:177057336-177059065 GCF_002162155.2 Triticum dicoccoides
GCGGCGGCGTGCGGTGGTGGGCGGCGGCGCGCTGGGCCAGGAGGGCCCCACCTGGGCCCGGCGGGCCGGAGCGCGGGGATGTGGGCGCGGCGCCTTCGCAAACCCGGTGGCGACACGTGGCGGCGGACACGGTGGGCGGACACGTCCGTCGGTGGCGCCTTTGTCCGGCGGCGGTGGGTGAAATGGATCTGAGGTTAGGGATGGAGGGGATCCAGGATTTTTAGAAGGGGGAGGTATATATATAGGCATAGAGGGAGCTAGGAGAGTCCAAATGAGGTGTGGTTTTTGCCCACGCGATCGTGATCGAACGCTCTAGATGATGGAACAGATGTCACGACCGGGTTTTCCGGGTAATAAATTTCCAGAAACGACCGTCGTGCTCATTAGCCCCAGGATTACTGTTAGCTGATGAGGCTCCAACTTGATACAGAAATTCCAAGCAAAATACAAAATATGTAGTACAAGACCGTTCTGGCCTGTGAGTACAACAAATGGTTTCTAGTGGTTGATGGTGGAAGCGGGTTGTGAATCATCAGTGTCTATGGGACTCCAATTCCCACAGGAACAGCTGACCAGGTTAACTCCTATCTTCGCGAGGCTGCTATCTCCCTTGAGTGGGTTCCGGGGCTGGCATCGCGTCGCTCCTCTCCGTGCAAGAAAAAAAATCTGGCCAAGACAATAGCCAGGGACAAGCCAGTGAGTACTTTGAATGTACTCGCAAACATTATGAACACAGGTATAATATAACAATGATGTACTAAAAATATTTTATGCTCATGACGTCAGTCACAAAAGATAAATAAATCTCGGATACGTGCAAGCAAGTTAGTTATAAAATTGCAATAACATAGTAGTATTAACATTTATGAAATAAATAACAAGCAATGCCACAGTCGGGCGTCTTAGCGACACCACATAAAGGGCTTTAAAAGAAATGCCACAGTCGGGCGTCTGAGCGACGCCACATAAAGGGCTTTAAAAGAAATGCCACAGTCGGGCGTTTGAGCGACACCACATAAAGGGCTTTAAAAGAAATGCCACAGTCGGGCGTCTGAGCGACGCCACATAAAGGGCTTCAAAAGAAACAATCATAGTGAATATCCCGGAGGTAGGACCATCCCAGAGATACTCGATAATAATAATAATATCACGGGTTAGTCAATAATAATAATAATCATAGTTATCACAAGTCACAAGCAGTAATTCCATTTCTGGTTAACCGTTTCACCTCCGAAGACCGACGCTAAGACCGATACCTGACCCATCCTAGACTGTAATCCTTAACCATGGACACGGCTATTCGAATAGGTTTAATCTCTGCAGAGGGGGTACTCTTTACCCACGAGTAACGGATTTCTTTAGTCCATCGGGACTAATTCCGTCTACGGTCTTTTTGTTGAAAACACACCTAACTTGCACACACCAGCTTAACTCACCGGTGTCTGGAATCACCCACGACACCTGTCAAGCAAAACTCTAAGTGGGGAGGCTACAACCTCGCGTAGCATGGGATCAAATTTATACCGCGCGCTCTAAGGGGTGCCCCCCTCTCGGTCCCAACCGGAAACACCCATGCCCCCGGACCAGGTGGCCTGCCTACCAGCTACAACCGGTATCTTCCACCCTGGCCTCTCTGTACGGTGTGTGCTAGAAAGAGGTTGACAACTTACTGAACCGTACTCTACTTGCTGTAGAGACGAGTGGTAGTACGAAACAAGTATGGGGGTTA
>NC_041380.1:177059689-177113688 GCF_002162155.2 Triticum dicoccoides
GCGCCTCGACAGAGACACGGGCCATTTCCAACGGCGATCCCCGGCGACACAAGCCACCATTCGACGCGCTCGCGATATGGGGGTGATCGGGAGGAGGAACCGCATCCATCTGCAGTGGTTGGGGGCGCGGGGGAGCTTGAGGGTGAGAGCACCTTCCTCCATGGCGGAGGGGAAGCTTCGGGAGGGAATGGCGTTCGGCATACCGTGGCTCCCGGGTGAAAATGGAAGTGGGAAAGGGTTCTCGGGGTAGATTTGGAGCTAATGGAGGAGAGTATGGAGGGGAAGCAGCTCTGGTTGCTCGGAATCGACCGGAGGGCGGCGGCGGCCCAAACTGCCAGAGATGGAGGGGACGACGGCCTCTGGAGGAATGGGAGCTAGAGGGGCCTTGCTATGGCATCGAGGAGGGTTCATGTCCAGCATGAAGAGCTCGGAGTGGGTTTATATAGGCAATCGGGGGCGGTTCCGACGATGGCCGGGGATAAGAACGTCGGCGACCGCCATACTGTGCTGCAGGGCGACGTGGCGGAGGTTGGTCGGCTCCAGGAGGTACCGACGAAAGCTCCACTGTCCATGGAGGCGAGCTGGCGCGCTGTGGTGGTCGGGGCGGTGCTGCCCATGGCGGTGGTGGATGCGGCCGTGGGCATGCCGCCAAGAGGGCTCTGGTGGCGGCGCTGTGGGGTGCCAGGGGTGGTCGGGGTGGCGTGGCGGTGCCGGGGATACGTGGCGTGCTAGCAGCTATTGGCCAAGGGCCGGAACGAGTCGGAACGGGTGCGGGGCGAGACGCGGCGGCTCGAGCGCACTGGCGTGCCAAACGCACGCTCTGGGCGCGCCCAGAGCACGCCCACCATCTGTTCGGCGAAATGCCGTGGCCTGCTAGATGGCTTGGTTGGAGCTGAGGATTAGCAGTTCTAGTCTAGGGCTAGTTGAGATGCTAGTGGACATGCTAGTTTGATCAGAGGTGCAAGGTCACAGCGCAAAACAAAAATCATGTCAAAACTGATCATGCCCCTAAGGTGTTTGACAAAATGCCACAGGCACCTAGGCTTTTCTTGGAGGGGCCAAATTCTCCAGACCAGGGTCTCCTTAGATGTAAAAGAGGGTGGTGAGGTTAGTTTGTGAAAAGCACAAACTTGTTAGTGCAAGTTTTGCAAAACTTCAATTCTGGACAGGAAATAAATGACATTATTTCATGAACCAAAATTAATCCAAAAGGTGCATGCTCCTGGACTTAAGGGTTTAACATGCGGGACTACAAGTAGGACAAATAATCAAGGGTCAAAGAGTAAGTAAAAACATGGTTGCTGTACAAACCATCAAGTTGGTCCAGAATGAAAATGAGGTTGATTCACTCAAATTTTTCAAAGAACATAAATAGGTTTTTGCACAAAGTGAAATAATAGGCTCCTACTGACCTCCCCTAATTTTGGAAGAAGTTTTAAAGAAATATTTAAATAGGTTGTAGTGCAAAATGCACTCTGGACCAGAGAAGAAAAATTGAGTGTAGAGCTCAAAATATTTCATGAATGAAATATATTTTTGCATAAAAGTGATTTAAAAACATCTCATGACATCTCCAAATTTTTGTGGGAATTTTAAGTGAATTTATCAAATGGTTGTAGTTCAGAAAGAGCTCCAAATTTTAAAACAAGTCATTTAATGAATAAAGCTCAGGGTGAAATAATTTTATAAATAAATCTACTGATTGAGGGATGTTTTTAAATGAGAGGGAAAATAAGTCCAATATGCTTTGGAAGGATCCACTTGGGAAAAACTCCTTAATATTAAAAGAAAAGTTTTGAAATCAACAGATATATTCTTGCAGGCAAAAATTTTAAATTCTTGGCAAAATTTTAATAACTAAAACCTGGTTAAATTTTTGGGGTGTTACAATACTACCCCCCTAAAAAAAATCTCGTCCTCGAGATTTGCTAAGAGTTGTAAAAAAAACAGTTTTACTTGGTCAAAAGATCATTTTACACAGGCGGTAAAAAGAGGCTACAGTGAGAGGGCAATAAGTGGTGAGTAACTACAGTGTGGTACTGGCGCTGTGTGAAATAAAATAACCCATGTCGTGAGAAGATGCAGATGCAGCAGATCAGGGAAAAGAAATCTCCCTCCAGGATTATATGCGGAATAAAACAGTAATGCAACAGAATCACTCATATTAATTGAAGCTAAAGATTTACTTGCCGCGCAAACTCGGGGTACCACGCTTAAGTTACAATACGTAAATAAAAGTTGCGATAATAAATATAACAGTGACGTCTAAATCGAAAACGGTTACTAGACGGGGCCCTGAGAAAATGTCTCTGTCACAGGGATCCACTCCTCTTCTATCGGGGAAAGTGGATTGACTAGAAAATGAATGTGTCTTTCCTGGTCGGGCCTCCGTGATCTGCCGATGGCGATCTGAGGATTTAAATCTGCGAGACTCTGGAGATAACTCGTCACGTGCTGGGCTAAATGCTCTTTCAACGCATAGGCACGACGGGTGAGGTTTGCGAGTATGATCACAAAACCTCCAAGGCTGGTTGTTGTGGTCTCGTTGTGCACGACGGGACCAGGTATTGTGGCTCGGTTTGGGGTAGAGGCTGTGTTGTGCTGGTTTGGGGCTAGCATGCCCTTTTTATAGTAAAAGGGAATGGAGTCTTCCTTCGCACGCTTGCGAATGAGACACCTTGGTGCTGGCTACCGGTGCATGACCGACAGGCTAGGTTGATACGTTGGGCACCGACTGCCAAAAGTGTCGGGGTCACTGTGTGGCTATCTTGTACGAGAAGCTTTGGCTGGGGTTTGGTTATGGTCTGGTGGGTTGGTTTGCCTAAGTTTTTCGACCTGGCTAAGATAGGATTAGCCAATGGTCAGCCTGGCTCTGATACCAAGTCTGTCACGACCGGGTTTTCCGGGTAATAAATTTTTAGAAAAGACCGTCGTGCTCATCAGCCCCAGGATTACTGTTAGCTGATGAGGCTCCAACTTGATACAGAAATTCCAAGCAAAATACAAAATATGTAGTACAAGACCGTTCTGGCCTGTGAGTACAACAAATGGTTTCTAGTGGTTGACGGCGGAAGCGGGTTGTGAATCATCAGTGTCTATGGGACTCCAATTCCCACAGGAACAGCTGACCAGGTTAACTCCTATCTTCGCGAGGCTGCTATCTCCCTTGAGTGGGTTCCGGGGCTGGCATCGCGTCGCTCCTCTCCGTGCAAGAAAAAAATCTGGCCAAGACAATAGCCAGGGACAAGCCAGTGAGTACTTTGAATGTACTCGCAAACATTATGAACACAGGTATAATATAACAATGATGTACTAAAAATATTTTATGCTCATGACGTCAGTCACAAAAGATAAATAAATCTCGGATACGTGCAAGTAAGTTATTTATAAAATTGCAATAACATAGTAGTATTAAAATTTATGAAATAAACAACAAGCAATGCCACAGTCGGGCGTCTTAGCGACACCACATAAAGGGCTTTAAAAGAAATGCCACAGTCGGGCGTCTGAGCGACGCCACATAAAGGGCTTTAGAAGAAATGCCACAGTCGGGCGTCTGAGCGACACCACATAAAGGGCTTTAAAAGAAATGCCACAGTCGGGCGTCTGAGCGACGCCACATAAAGGGCTTCAAAAGAAACAATCATAGTGAATATCCCGGAGGTAGGACCATCCCAGAGATACTCGATAATAACAATAATATCACGGGTTAGTCAATAATAATAATAATCATAGTTATCACAAGTCACAAGCAGTAATTCCATTTCTGGTTAACCGTTTCACCTCCGAAGACCGACGCTAAGACCGATACCTGACCCATCCCAGACTGTAATCCTTAACCATGGACACGGCTATTCGAATAGGTTTAATCTCTGCAGAGGGGGTACTCTTTACCCACGAGTAACGGATTTCTTTAGTCCATCGGGACTAATTCCGTCTACGGTCTTTTTGTTGAAAACACACCTAACTTGCACACACCAGCTTAACTTACCGGTGTCTGGAATCACCCACAACACCTGTCAAGCAAAACTCTAAGTGGGGAGGCTACAACCTCGCGTAGCATGGGATCAAATTTATACCGCGCGCTCTAAGGGGTGCCCCCCTCTCGGTCCCAACCGGAAACACCCATGCCCCCGGACCAGGTGGCCTGCCTACCAGCTACAACCGGTATCTTCCACCCTGGCCTCTCTGTACGGTGTGTGCTAGAAAGAGGTTCGCAACTTACTGAACCGTACTCTACTTGCTGTAGAGACGAGTGGTAGTACGAAACAAGTATGGGGGTTACTGGAACAAGACTCGATCTACGGTCGACTCAGGAGGTTTAAGTATTCCCTGCATGATTAGCATAACGAATATATTTCAACCAACAGAGTCACTGCTCATATCACCTGACCATGCCATACCAGACATAACCGTCCCGACGGAGACCGGCGACAAACTCATGCCTACCCAAGGCAGAGGTTTTCCCGGGCTCCTGCCGGTATGCATGCAAGGCACATGAGGGTGATTATCATCACAAGTGTGTTCATTTCCAATAGCATGGAAATCAATAACATGCACCCATGCATATGATCATGTCACATGAAATAACAAGTTTCTCCGAAGTGAGGTGATGTTATAAACGTGTCATCAAACACACAAAAATATTATGTCGGGGTTCAGAATGCTTGTCTTCAATGTGTGGAAAGGCAGGGTGCACTCCAAAACTTGAAACATTTCTCTTCTCTTCCAAAAATCCTATTTTAGCAATATAAAAGAATTAACACACAAAATAAAAACAGCGCAAAAAGTTGTTCTGAAATTTTTTCAAATAAATCTTAAAATAAACTAGACAATATTTGAGAGATGTAGGAAAAAGAATTAATTCATTTGGAGTTATATTTAAAAAGTTATAACCAGTCAAAGTTTAGTCAAAGTTCTGTTTTAAAAAAAAAATAGAAAACGGAAAACGGTTCGCCTGGACTACGTCTTCTGAGATTGGTCGCGTACTTACCGGAAATACGCTTCCACCAGAGAAAAACGTATCGGTCGGGTTGCGCCACTAGTGGCTTGGGTTGGCTCACCGACAGGTGGTCCCCACCTGTCGGGTTCATCTTCTTCCCCCCCGTGCGCGCCTCGACAGAGACACGGGCCATTTCCAACGGCGATCCCCGGCGACACAAGCCACCATTCGACGCGCTCGCGATATGCGGGTGATCGGGAGGAGGAACCGCATCCATCTGCAGTGGTTGGGGGCGCGGGGGAGCTTGAGGGTGAGAGCACCTTCCTCCATGGCGGAGGGTAAGCTTCGGGAGGGAATGGCGTTCGGCATACCGTGGCTCCCGGGTGAAAATGGAAGTGGGAAAGGGTTCTCGGGGTAGATTTGGAGCTAATGGAGGAGAGTATGGAGGGGAAGCAGCTCTGGTTGCTCGGAATCGACCGGAGGGCGGCGGCGGCCCAAACTGCCAGAGATGGAGGGGACGACGGCCTCTGGAGGAATGGGAGCTAGAGGGGCCTTGCTATGGCATCGAGGAGGGTTCATGTCCAGCATGAAGAGCTCGGAGTGGGTTTATATAGGCAATCGGGGGCGGTTCCGACGATGGCCGAGGATAAGAACGTCGGCGACCGCCATACTGTGTTGTAGGGCGACGTGGCGGTGGTTGGTCGGCTCCAGGAGCTACCGACGAAAGCTCCACTGTCCATGGAGGCGAGCTGGCGCGCTGTGGTGGTCGGGGCGGTGCTGCCCATGGCGGTGGTGGATGCAGCCGTGGGCATGCCGCCAAGAGGGCTCTGGTGGCGGCGCTGTGGGGTGCCAGGGGTGGTCGGGGTGGCGTGGCGGTGCGGGGGATACGTGGCGTGCTAGCAGCTATTGGCCAAGGGCCGGAACGAGTCGGAACGGGTGCGGGGCGAGACGCGGCGGCTCGAGCACACTGGCGTGCCAAACGCACGCTCTGGGCGCGCCGAGAGCACGCCCACCATCTGTTCGGCGAAATGCCGTGGCCTGCTAGATGGCTTGGTTGGAGCTGAGGATTAGCAGTTCTAGTCTAGGGCTAGTTGAGATGCTAGTGGACATGCTAGTTTGATCAGAGGTGCAAGGTCACAGTGCAAAACAAAAATCATGTCAAAACTGATCATGCCCCTAAGGTGTTTGATAAAATGCCACAGGCACCTAGGCTTTTCTTGGAGGGGCCAAATTCTCCAGACCAGGGTCTCCTTAGATGTAAAAGAGGGTGGTGAGGTTAGTTTGTGAAAAGCACAAACTTGTTAGTGCAAGTTTTGCAGAACTTCAATTTTGGACAGGAAATAAATGACATTATTTCATGAACCAAAATTAATCCAAAAGGTGCATGCTCCTAGACTTAAGGGTTTAACATGGGGGACTACAAGTAGGAGAAATAATCAAGGGTCAAAGAGTAAGTAAAAACATGGTTGCTGTACAAACCATCAAGTTGGTCCAGAATGAAAATGAGGTTGATTCACTCAAATTTTTCAAAGAACATAAATAGGTTTTTGCACAAAGTGAAATAATAGGCTCCTACTGACCTCCCCTAATTTTGGAAGAAGTTTTAAAGAAATATTTAAATAGGTTGTAGTGCAAAATGCACTCTGGACCAGAGAAGAAATATTGAGTGTAGAGCTCAAAATATTTCATGAATGAAATATATTTTTGCATAAAAGTGATTTAAAAACATCTCGTGACATCTCCAAATTTTTGTGGGAATTTTAAGTGAATTTATCAAATGGTTGTAGTTCAAAAAGAGCTCCAAATTTTAAAACAAGTCATTTAATGAATAAAGCTCAGGGTGAAATAATTTTATAAATAAATCTACTGATTGAGGGATGTTTTTAAATGAGAGGGAAAATAAGTCCAATATGCTTTGGAAGGATCCACTTGGGAAAAACTCCTTAATATTAAAAGAAAAGTTTTGAAATCAACAGATATATTCTTGCAGGCAAAAAATTTAAATTCTTGGCAAAATTTTAATAACTAAAACCTGGTTAAATTTTGGGGGTGTTACAATACTACCCCCCTAAAAAAAATCTAGTCCTTGAGATTTGCTAAGAGTTGTAAAAAAAACACTTTTACTTGGTCAAAAGATCATTTTACACAGGCGGTAAAAAGAGGCTACAGTGAGAGGGCAATAAGTGGTGAGTAACTATAGTGTGGTACTGGCGCTGTGTGAAATGAAATAACCCATGTCGTGAGAAGATGCAGATGCAGCAGATGAGGGAAAAGAAATCTCCCTCCAGGATTATATGCGGAATAAAACAGTAATGCAACAGAATCACTCATATTAATTGAAGCTAAAGATTTACTTGCCGCGCAAACTCGGGGTACCACGCTTAAGTTACAATACGTAAATAAAAGTTGCGATAATAAATATAACAGTGACGTCTAAATTGAAAACGGTTACTAGACGGGGCCCTGAGAAAATGTCTCTGTCACAGGGATACACTCCTCTTCTATCGGGGAAAGTGGATTGACTAGAAAATGAATGTGTCTTTCCTGGTCGGGCCTCCGTGATCTGCCGATGGCGATCTGAGGATTTAAATCTGCGAGACTCTGGAGATAACTCGTCACGTGCTGGGCTAAATGCTCTTTCAACGCATAGGCACGACGGGTGAGGTTTGCGAGTATGGTCACAAAACCTCCAAGGCTGGTTGTTGTGGTCTCGTTGTGCACGACGGGACCAGGTATTGTGGCTCGGTTTGGGGTAGAGGCTATGTTGTGCTGGTTTGGGGCTAGCATGCCCTTTTTATAGTAAAAGGGAACGGAGTCTTCCTTCGCACGCTTGCGAATGAGACACCTTGGTGCTGGCTACCGGTGCATGACCGACAGGCTAGGTTGATACGTTGGGCACCGACTGCCAAAAGTGTCGGGGTCACTGTGTGGCTATCTTGTACGAGAAGCTTTGGCTGGGGTTTGGTTATGGTCTGGTGGGTTGGTTTGCCTAAGTTTTTCGACCTGGCTAAGATAGGATTAGCCAATGGTCAGCCTGGCTCTGATACCAAGTCTGTCACGACCGGGTTTTCCGGGTAATAAATTTCCAGAAAAGACCGTCGTGCTCATCAGCCCCAAGATTACTGTTAGCTGATGAGGCTCCAACTTGATACAGAAATTCCAAGCAAAATACAAAATATGTAGTACAAGACCGTTCTGGCCTGTGAGTACAACAAATGGTTTCTAGTGGTTGATGGCGGAAGCGGGTTGTGAATCATCAGTGTCTATGGGACTCCAATTTCCACAGGAACAGCTGACCAGGTTAACTCCTATCTTCGCGAGGCTGCTATATCCCTTGAGTGGGTTCCGGGGCTGGCATCGCGTCGCTCCTCTCCGTGCAAGAAAAAAATCTGGCCAAGACAATAGCCAGGGACAAGCCAGTGAGTACTTTGAATGTACTCGCAAACATTATGAACACAGGTATAATATAACAATGATGTACTAAAAATATTTTATGCTCATGACGTCAGTCACAAAAGATAAATAAATCTCGGATACGTGCAAGCAAGTTATTTATAAAATTGCAATAACATAGTAGTATTAAAATTTATGAAATAAATAACAAGCAATGCCACAGTCGGGCGTCTTAGCGACACCACATAAAGGGCTTTAAAAGAAATGCCACAGTCGGGCGTCTGAGCGACGCCACATAAAGGGCTTTAAAAGAAATGCCACAGTCGGGCGTCTGAGCGACACCACATAAAGGGCTTTAAAAGAAATGCCACAGTCGGGCGTCTGAGCGACGCCACATAAAGGGCTTCAAAAGAAACAATCATAGTGAATATCCCGGAGGTAGGACCATCCCAGAGATACTCGATAATAACAATAATATCACGGGTTAGTCAATAATAATAATAATCATAGTTATCACAAGTCACAAGCAGTAATTCCATTTCTGGTTAACCGTTTCACCTCCGAAGACCGACGCTAAGACCGATACCTGACCCATCCCAGACTGTAATCCTTAACCATGGACACGGCTATTCGAATAGGTTTAATCTCTGCAGAGGGGGTACTCTTTACCCACGAGTAACGGATTTCTTTAGTCCATCGGGACTAATTTCGTCTACGGTCTTTTTGTTGAAAACACACCTAACTTGCACACACCAGCTTAACTCACCGGTGTCTGGAATCCCCCACGACACCTGTCAAGCAAAACTCTAAGTGGGGAGGCTACAACCTCGCGTAGCATGGGATCAAATTTATACCGCGCGCTCTAAGGGGTGCCCCCCTCTCGGTCCCAACCGGAAACACCCATGCCCCCGGACCAGGTGGCCTGCCTACCAGCTACAACCGGTATCTTCCACCCTGGCCTCTCTGTACGGTGTGTGCTAGAAAGAGGTTGACAACTTACTGAACCGTACTCTACTTGCTGTAGAGACGAGTGGTAGTACGAAACAAGTATGGGGGTTACTGGAACAAGACTCGATCTACGGTCGACTCAGGAGGTTTAAGTATTCCCTGCATGATTAGCATAACGAATATATTTCAACCAACAGAGTCACTGCTCATATCACCTGGCCATGCCATACCAGACATAACCGTCCCGACGGAGACCGGCGACAAACTCATGCCTACCCAAGGCAGAGGTTTTCCCGGGTTCCTGCCGGTATGCATGCAAGGCACATGAGGGTGATTATAATCACAAGTGTGTTCATTTCCAACAGCATGGAAATCAATAACATGCACCCATGCATATGATCATGTCACATGAAATAACAAGTTTCTCCGAAGTGAGGTGATGTTATAAACGTGTCATCGAACACACAAAAATATTATGCCGGGGTTCAGAATGCTTGCCTTCAATGTGTGGAAAGGCAGGGTGCACTCCAAAACTTGAAACATTTCTCTTCTCTTCCAAAAATCCTATTTTAGCAATATAAAAGAATTAACACACAAAATAAAAACAGCGCAAAAAGTTGTTCTGAAAATTTTTCAAATAAATCTTAAAATAAACTAGACAATATTTGAGAGATGTAGGAAAAAGAATTAATTCATTTGGAGTTATATTTAAAAAGTTATAACCAGTCAAAGTTTAGTCAAAGTTCTGTTTTAAAAAAAATAGAAAACAGAAAACGGTTCGCCTGGACTACGTCTTCTGAGATTGGTCGCGTACTTACCGGAAATACGCTTCCACCAGAGAAAAATGTATCGGTCGGGTTGCGCCACGAGTGGCTTGGGTTGGCTCACCGACAGGTGGTCCCCACCTGTCGGGTTCATCTTCTTCCCCCCCATGCGCGCCTCGACAGAGACACGGGCCATTTCCAACGGCGATCCCCGGCGACACAAGCCACCATTCGACGCGCTCGCGATATGGGGGTGATTGGGAGGAGGAACCGCATCCATCTGCAGTGGTTGGGGGCGCGGGGGAGCTTGAGGGTGAGAGCACCTTCCTCCATGGCGGAGGGGAAGCTTCGGGAGGGAATGGCGTTCGGCATACCGTGGCTCCCGGGTGAAAATGGAAGTGGGAAAGGGTTCTCGGGGTAGATTTGGAGCTAATGGAGGAGAGTATGGAGGGGAAGCAGCTCTGGCTGCTCGGAATCGACCGGAGGGCGGCGGCGGCCCAAACTGCCAGAGATGGAGGGGACGACAACCTCTGGAGGAATGGGAGCTAGAGGGGCCTTGATATGGCATCGAGGAGGGTTCATGTCCAGCATGAAGAGCTCGGAGTGGGTTTATATAGGCAATCGGGGGCGGTTCCGACGATGGCCGAGGATAAGAACGTCGGCGACCGCCATACTGTGCTGCAGGGCGACGTGGCGGTGGTTGGTCGGCTCCAGGAGCTACCGACGAAAGCTCCACTGTCCATGGAGGCGAGCTGGCGCGCTGTGGTGGTCGGGGCGGTGCTGCCCATGGCGGTGGTGGATGCGGCCGTGGGCATGCCGCCAAGAGGGCTCTGGTGGCGGCGCTGTGGGGTGCCAGGGGTGGTCGGGGTGGCGTGGCGGTGCGGGGGATACGTGGCGTGCTAGCAGCTATTGGCCAAGGGCCGGAATGAGTCGGAACGGGTGCGGGGCGAGACGCGGCGGCTCGAGCGCACTGGCGTGCCAAACGCACGCTCTGGGCGCGCCCAGAGCACGCCCACCATCTGTTCGGTGAAATGCCGTGGCCTGCTAGATGGCTTGGTTGGAGCTGAGGATTAGCAGTTCTAGTCTAGGGCTAGTTGAGATGCTAGTGGACATGCTAGTTTGATCAGAGGTGCAAGGTCACAGCGCAAAACAAAAATCATGTCAAAACTGATCATGCCCCTAAGGTGTTTGACAAAATGCCACAGGCACCTAGGCTTTTCTTGGAGGGGCCAAATTCTCCAGACCAGGGTCTCCTTAGATGTAAAAGAGGGTGGTGAGGTTAGTTTGTGAAAAGCACAAACTTGTTAGTGCAAGTTTTGCAAAACTTCAATTCTGGACAGGAAATAAATGACATTATTTCATGAACCAAAATTAATCCAAAAGGTGCATGCTCCTGGACTTAAGGGTTTAACATGGGGGACTACAAGTAGGAGAAATAATCAAGGGTCAAAGAGTAAGTAAAAACATGGTTGCTGTACAAACCATCAAGTTGGTCCAGAATGAAAATGAGGTTGATTCACTCAAATTTTTCAAAGAACATAAATAGGTTTTTGCACAAAGTGAAATAATAGGCTCCTACTGACCTCCCCTAATTTTGGAAGAAGTTTTAAAGAAATATTTAAATAGGTTGTAGTGCAAAATGCACTCTGGACCAGAGAAGAAAAATTGAGTGTAGAGCTCAAAATATTTCATGAATGAAATATATTTTTGCATAAAAGTGATTTAAAAATATTTCATGAATGAAATATATTTTTGCATAAAAGTGATTTAAAAATTTTAATAACTAAAACCTGGTTAAATTTTTGGGGTGTTACAACAGAGTTTGGTGGGTTTTGGCCCAAATTGGAGGGGTGTTTGGCTGCAACACACACGAGGCCTTTTCGGTCCCTCGGTTAACCGTTGGAGTATCAAACGAAGTTCAAATGATACAAAACTTGACAGGCGGTCTACCGGTAGTAAACCAAGGCCGCTTGGCAATTCTCGGTCCAATCCGGAAATGTTTAATCCCCACACACGAAAGAAATCTAGAAATGACCACCGGAGGAGAACGAAGCGCCGGAATGCAAAATGGACAACGGGGAAAATGCTCAAATGCATGAGACGAACACGTATGCAAATGCAATGCACATGATGACATGATATGAGATGCATGACAATGACAACAACACACGGAGACAAAAACCCGAACCCGAGGAAATAAATATAACTTAACGCCGGAAACGGCAAGAGTTGGAGTACAAATAGGGAAAGTTACATCCGGGGTGTTACAACACTCCACCACTACGAAAGGATCTCGTCCCGAGATCTAGGACTGAAAGAACGCCGGGTACTCAGAACGGAGGTGATCCTTGTGTTCCCAGGTAGCTTCATGGTCGGAATGGTGTGACCACTTGACTTTGAGAAATTTGATTGACTTGTTGCGAGTCTTGCGTTCAGTCTCTTCAAGAATAGCAACTGGGTGCTCGCGATAAGAGAGATCTCCTTGGAGCTCAATGTCCTCGAAGTTGACGGTACGGTCAGGAGTCTTGAAGCACTTTCAAAGTTGAGAGACATGGAACACGTCATGAACATTTGCAAAATTTGAAGGAAGCCCGAGTTGGTAGGCGAGGTCGCCTCTCTTGCTGACAATCTTGAACGGTCCCATGTATCTAGGGGCAAGCTTCCCTTTGATACCGAAGCGACGAGTACCTTTCATAGGAGAGACACGGAGGTAAACATGATCTCCGATCTGGAAAGCCAAATCAAGGTGCTTACTATCATAGTAGCTCTTCTGGCGGGATTGGGCTGCTTTGAGGTTATCACGAATGACTTTGCACATTTCTTCTGCCTATGTGATTAAGTCATTACCCAAAAGCTGACGTTCACCGGTTTCAGACCAGTTGAGAGGGGTACGACACTTCCTGCCATACAGAATTTCAAATGGGGCCTTGCCCGAACTTACTTGAAAACTGTTGTTGTAGGAGAATTCAGCATAAGGAAGACAATCCTCCCACTTCATGCCTAAGGAGATTACACAAGCCCTGAGCATATCTTCAAGAATCTGGTTGACACGCTCGACTTGACTGCTTGTTTGAGGATGGAAAGCTGTGCTGAAGCGGATGTTAGTGCCCATGGCCTTCTGAAAAGAATCCCAAAACTTTGAGGTAAAGATGCTGCCACGGTCTGAAGAGATCACTTGAGGAATACCGTGCAGAGAGACAATACGAGAGGTATAGAGTTCCGCCAATTGAGCTGCAGTGATCAACTCTTTGATAGGCAGAAAGTGAGCCACTTTGGTGAGTTTGTCGATGACAACGAATATAGCATCATTGCCACGCTTGGACTTAGGAAACCCAGTCACGAAGTCCATTTCAATGTGTTCAAACTTCCATTCTGGAATGGCAAGAGGTTGGAGGAGACCTGCTGGCCTTTGGTGTTCTGCCTTCACTCTTCTGCAGACATCACATTCATTCACGAATTGAGCAATCTCGCTCTTCATTCGAGTCCACCAATAAGCTTGCTTGAGGTCTTGATACATCTTCGTGCTCCCAAGGTGGATGGAGAGGAGAGAATTGTGAGCCTCGTTCATGATCACTTTACGGAGGTCACCTTTGGGTACAACAATACGATCCTCCAAGAAGAGAGTGTCCTTGTCATCAAGGCGGTAGCACCTGTACTTGGACTGGCTCTTGGCAATCCCAATCATCACCTTTTTCACCATAGCATCAAGAAGCTGGGCTTGGCGAATCTGGTCTTCCAAGGTAGGAGAGACTTGAAGGTTGGCGAGGAAACCTTGAGGAACAACTTGCAGGTTAAGTTTGCGGAAAGCTTCACAAAGCTCGGGTTGATAAGGCTTGAGAATCAGACTGTTGCAGTAGGCCGTTCTGCTCAAAGCGCCCGCAATCACATTGGCCTTGCCTGGAGTATACTCGATACTCGGATTATACTCTTGAATCATTTCGACCCATCGAGTTTGCCTGAGGTTGAGATTAGGCTGAGTGAAGATGTACTTGAGACTCTTGTGATCAGTGAAAATGTCCATTTTTGATCCCAATAGAAGATGTCTCCAAGTCAAAAGAGCATGCACAACTGCCGCCAATTCGAGATCGTGAGTGGGGTAGTTCTTCTCATTAGACTTTAACTGGCGAGATGTATAAGCAACAACTTTCTTCTCTTGCATCAATACTGCGCCAAGACCTTTGAGAGAGGCATCACAAAAGATCTCGTATGGCTTGGATTCATCAGGCGGAGTCAGAACTGGAGCAGTGATCAATTTCTCTTTCAAAGTGTTGAAAGCAATATCACACTCCGGAGACCAAACGTACTTGACGTGCTTCTGGAGAAGATTTGAGAGAGGCTTCGCGATCTTAGAAAAGTTTTCAACGAATCTTCGGCAATAGCTTGCGAGACCGAGGAAGCTACGGAGTTGCTTCACGTTCTGAGGAGGTTCCCAATTCACAATTGCAGACACCTTCTCAGGATTCACGGCAATGCCCTTGGCAGAGATGATATGACCAAGTTAAAGAACCTCATCGAGCCAAAACTCACACTTGGAGAACTTGGCGTAGAACTGATGTTCCTTGAGCTTATCAAGAACCAAACGCAAATGCTTGGCATGATCTTCCTTGTTCTTCGAGAAAACCAGAATGTCGTCGAGATAGACCAAAACAAAGTCATTGGTGTAGGCGTTGAAGATGAAATTCATCATGCGTGAGAACGTCGGAGGAGCGTTGGCGAGGCCAAAAGACATGACAGTGTATTCATAAGAACCAAAGCTTGTTCTGAATGCTGTCTTGGGAATATCTTCTTCATGAATGCGAATCTGGTGATAACCCATACGGAGATCAAGCTTGGAGAATACTTGGGCACCTTTGAGTTGTTCGAACAGCTCATTGATGTTGGGAAGTGGGTATTTGTTCTTGATGGTCTTCTTGTTCACTTGACGGTAATCAACACAAAGTCGGTCCGTTCCATCCTTCTTCTTCACAAAAAGAACACCACAACCCCACGGAGAAGAACTAGGCCGGATGAGACCCATTTTCTCTTGAATATCGAGTTGCTTCTTCAGCTCCTTCAACTCTTCAGGTCCGAGCTTGTAAGGACGTTTGCACACAGGTTCCGTGCCAGGCTCAAGATCAATAACGAATTCAACTGGCCGGTGTGGAGGCATTCCTGGGAGCTCTTCTGGAAAGACGTCTTGATATTCGCAAACGACTGGAATTTGAGAGATGGCATCGAGTTCACCCTTCTCATTGAGAGAAAACAGACGGATGGTATCATCATTCGCGGCAAAGACAATTACATCCTCAGACGAATGAGTTAATTGAATCTGCCTGGCTGCACAATCAAGCTGAGCCTTGTGCTTGAAAGCCAATCCATCCCGAGAATAAGATCAATATCCGAGTTACCAAGAACCATTGGAGAAGCCAGAAACTTGAAATCACCCATCATGATAGAAACATCCGGGACTATTGAAGTAGCCCTCATAGACTTAGCCGGAGAAACCACTCCCATAGGTTTACCCAACATTTGTGAAACGAAGTCATGCTTGGAAACAAATGATCTTGACATGAAACAATGCGATGCACCAGTGTCAAAAAGAACTTTTGCTGGAAAAGAGTTAACTGGAAAGTTACCCATGATGACATCTGACGAGTCCTCTGCCTGAGATGCATTCATCAAGTTGACCTTGGCGTGCTTGGGGTTATGCTTGACCACAGCTGTACTTGCCGATTTGACAGGAGGAGGAGGAGGAAGACGCCTCTGGTTGAAACACTTGTTGGCATAGTGACCCTTCTGTTGGCACTTGTTGCACGTGACCTCTGAAAGCGGACGGTGATACGGAGCACTCGATCTTGGAGCTTGAGACGAAGTCTTGTTTTGAAAGCCAGGGTTGGGTGGGTGGGAAGAACCACTGCCACCTTTGCTCTTCTGCTGAAATGGCTGACGGAACGGAGGAGGAGGAAGCCAATACTTCTGCTGCTTGGCCACTTGAGTAGAGGAAGAAGGAGTATCATCTCTGACTCGCTTCTTGGAAGCATCACACCTCAACTGAGCAGCCTCTTGCTTCAGTGCCATGTTGTAGAACTCATCGTATCTCACGGGCTCAAAGAGGACAAGAGCGGGCTGAATTTCTTCTCTGAGACCACCCCTGAACTGATATATCATGCTCTTCTCATCAGGGACGTCCTGCTTAGCAAAGCGAGCGAGCTTCTGGAACAACTTGTTGTAGTCATAGACAGACAAAGAGCCTTGCTTCAGATTGCGGAATTCCTCACGCTTGCTTTCAACCACGCTCTGGGGAATATGATGAGCTCGGAAATCTCGACGGAAATCATCCCAAGTGATAACACGTCCACCTCTGGAGTCCTTGTACTGCTGGAACCATTCCGCATCTTCATCTTTGAGTTGGAAGGAAGCGAACTTGACAAAGTCCTCAGGCTTGATGTTACTGCACTCGAAATGCTTGCACAGATCCACAAGCCAATCATCAGCATCGGTTGCCTCAACACAATTGCTGAAAGTCTTTGGCCCGTTAGCAAGGAACTGGTTGAGTGTAGCAAAGTGACTCTGATTGCTGCCTTGATTCCCTTGGTTGCGCTCTTGAAGAATTTGCATGATCAACTGTGTGTTTGCATTGGTTGCGGCCATCACAGCTTGCCATGCCTCCGGAGGAGGTGGAGGTGGTGGCGGATCAGGATTCGGAGTCATGCGCATTGGAGGAGCCATCCTAAAGAGGTTGACCACCATTAGCACATTGATAGATAAATATTGAAGCTGAATCCAACGGAATGAAAATTGCAACATATAGTCTTCACATCCGAACAAAATGAACGAATGCATTTCTCTTGAAATGGTCACATATCCATAAATTGAGAAGCCATGTAGAATTAAGGTAGAGAAATAAATCAACAAGGTACGGATCAAGAACGAATAATCAGTAAGAAATCCCAATCTCAAACCAATATCCGTGGAAGAAGAACTAGAGCTACTAGAATTCCCACCTATGAAACTCCCGAACCTTTCCGGTTATGCAATCAGGTGTTGGGGATACAGGGGAAGCATAATATCTCACCCAAACTAGCAAATCCTACATCCAGCTGTATCCATCCTTCAACACATAACCAAGAAACCTTCGGCAACCATCTACCTCAACCTTCGAAAAGCATCCATTATACAAGTTATGGTGATACTCCCGAACTCCTGCCCTGGTACTGGGTGGCATCGAGGTTATCTCACCAACGAACTGCATAAAAGAGATTTTCGATGTCGGCGTACTAAACTCAGGTATTCCAGAACTGCAATGATAAAATTATGATGACAACACCTTAGAGCTCAACTCCCCGGGACACTTCCACTAAACCCCTGACAGGAGGCACCAAGACAATGTTCTCATCATAAAACCATCGGAACGATTCTAAGATACCTGCGTGATCCTAAAAAAAATTTGTGAAATTTGAGAAGAGAAGATTCAAAACTCTACGTCGGGATGCCTTACCAGAGCGATGAGAAGACTGGGAAGTAAAAATAATTCCTAAACTCTCCGATATATAATTCCTAAAAGACTCAAAACATTTTTTTCTAGACATGACTCGGCCGCTAAAAACGATCAAGCAATGGGGCTCCTAAGGTCGGGGAAGGCTCTGATACCAACTTATAACACCCTCGATGCGACTATAGCTCCCACGTGTCGAGGCACGACTTAGAGACATAATCGCATTGAAGGCATATGTTGCAAGTTAGGCAATCTTCACAACATCCCATGTAATATAATAATGAAAGGGGAGATAACATAGTTGGCTTACACTCGCCACGTCAATCAAGTACATAAATAACATTACATCATCCAAACACTCATGGCCCGACTACGGCGCCAAAATAAAAGAGAACCCAACATGCGACACGGTCCCAATCACCCCCCAACTGGGCACCACTACTGATCATCGGGAAAGGAAACATAGTAACGTTGAGAGTCTTCGTCGAACTCCCACTTGAGCTTGTACGCGTCTCCTGGAGCGGAATCATCAGGCCCTGCATCTGGTGTAATAGTAATCTGTGAGCCACAGGGACTCAGCAATCTCGCACCCTCGCGGTCAAGACTATTTAAGCTTATAGGTAAGGCAAGGTGAATATGAGTGGAGCTGCAGCAAGCGACTAGCAAGTATGGTGGCTAACTTATTCGCAAAGGAGAGCGAGAAGAGGAGGCAAAGCGCGAGCGAGAAACTAGAGAGCAACCTGCGCAAACATTACTCCAACACTGTTTCCACTTCCCGGACTCCGCCAAGAAGAGGCCATCACGGTAACACACTCAGTTGATTCATTTTAATTAAATTAAGGTTCAAGTTATCTACAACCAGACATTAACAAAATCCCATCTGCCCATAACCGCGGGCACGGCTTTCGAAAGTTCAAATCCCTGTAGGGGAGTCCCAACTTAGCCCATGACAGGCTCTCACGGTCAACGAAGGAATAGACCACCTCCCAAGACGTTCCGATCAGACTCGGTATCTCGGTAATTCAAGACAACTTCGACAATGGTAAAACAAGTCCAGCAACACCGCCCGCTGTGCCGACAAATCCTGATAGGAGCTGCACATATCTCATTCTCAGGGCACACCGGATAAGCTAAGCGTACGGGAACCAACATAACCAAAGTTGCCAAGGGACGGCCCCGCACGGTGCTCTAGGTTGGGCCAACACTCAGAGGAGCACTGGCCCGGGGGGGTTAAAATAAGATGACCCTTGAGTCCGTGAAACCCAAGGGAAAAGGCTAGGTGGCAAATGGTAACCAAGGTTGGGCATTGCTGGAGGAGTTTTATTCAAGGCGTACTATCAAGGGGTTCCCATTATAACCCAACCGCGTAAGGAACGCAAAAATCCGGGAACATAACACCGATATGACGGAAACTAGGGCGGCAAGAGTGGAACAAAACACTAGGCGAGAGGCCGAGCCTTCCACCCTTTACCAAGTATATAGATGCAATAAGATAACAAAGTAATATAATGATATCCCAACAAGTAATTAAATGTTCCCACAAGGAACGGCCTCCAATCTTCACCTGCAACTAGCAACGCTATAAGAGGGGCTGAGCAAAGCGGTAACATAGCCAATCAACGGTTTGCTAGGACAATGGTGGGTTAGAGGTTTGACATGGCAATTTTTGAGGCTTGCAAGCAAATGGTAGGCATCGTAGCATTGGCGTATCAAAAGAGCGAGCAAACTAGCATAGCAAAGATAGTAGTGATTTCGAGGGTATGATCATCTTGCCTGCACAGTTGTCAGAGTTGACTGGATCCTCGAAAGCAAACTCAACGGGCTTCTCGTTAGCGAACTCGTCTCCTGGCTCTACCCAAACAAGACAAACAAGCAACAAGGATACAATCAACCACGTGCAACTCAAACAACACGATGCAAAGATGATATGCTATGCGGAATGCGATGCGGGATGCAAAATGCAAGATATGACAGGAAATGCATGAACCTGGCCTCAACTTGGAAAACCAAGTGTGCCACTGGAAAGATGAGATGAAATCGCTTGAAAACAATATAAAGAACGCCGGAATCGGAGTTACGGTTTGGAAATGGCAAGCGAAACAAAAATGACTCCGGTCTGCGATTTACAGCAAGTAGGCATCTAAATGCAATGAGATGAAGATGCTACAGCACCCAAACATGACAACAAAATACATGGCAGGGATGCTTACAAGATTCTTAACAAAAGTCTAGCACTGAGCTACGGCCAATTCATCCATTAACAGGTTCAAACAAACATGGCAAAAATGCAAATGGCAAACATATCTCAGACTTAATGAAATTAACACTTGTCTGGAATTTCAGATCGGGTAGCCCACTTCGGAGCAACAAAACTACATGCTACAGGGCCTGATCATGGCAAAGTAAAGCATGGCATGGAGCTACTCAAAGAGCTTAACAAAAGTCCCTTAGTGACCTTGAGCCAAAAGGGATCAGGAAATACGGTTGCAAGCATGTGAACATAGCAAAAACATAATCAGTTTTCCTACTTAGTGAAAACTGGCACATGCTGAAATATAACTCAAGTAGGCATGTTTACGAGCTCGATGCACTCACTACGGTGCAAGTCATGGCAAGACAAGCATACACCCATCAAGAAGGCACAAAATTCAAGCTAGACATGGCAAGAACAATAGCATAGCATGCACGGATCAACTACAACACCACCGGCAAAATTGCAAACAAGTTGACAATCTGCCCAGATTCACAAAGTAGCAAAAGTAGAGCTCGATCGACTCAAGCTAGGGTGCTCCATAATTGCAACCAAAGACATGGATGGATAGAGCACTACAAGGTTAACAAAACTCCCTTACTTATCATCCTCAAAAGAGGCACGGATCACTAGGAAACAACAAGAACATATGGCATCATGAGATAAGCAATCCCAGGACTTAGTGAAATTACTAAGTCCCTGAAAACAGATTTACCGAGTGCCTCACTTTGCAAGCTTGCACTAGTCACCTCACACATCCTAAAAATATATGGGTTGCACCTCTGGAAAGATGACAAAACCCTTAACAAAACATATGTAGAACTCGCGGGCATATCATGCACACATTAATCATGGCAAAAATGACAAAAGTGCTAAACGGATTAACAGATCTGACAATTAACTCAAGTAGCCATCTTCTAACAGCATTTCAGGCATCAAGACGAACTCAAATGAAAATGATGCAATGGAATGAAATGATGTAATCTCTGAGGTGAACATTTTGATATGCTATATGCATGAATCGAAGCTACGGATGCAAAGTTACGGAGCTGCGAACTTGTGCACTTGGACTGAAAAATAACAGGGACTTGGAAGAAATTTCGACCTCCGGATCTAGGGTTGACCCGGCACGCGAACCGAGGCGGTGGCGCTGCTCGCCGGAGATGGCGCGGACGGCAGCCGGAGTGGAGGGGATCGCCGGATCCGGCTCTGCCGCGGCCGGATCTAGCCGGAGGCGAGGCGGGGAGGCGGCGGAGCGGCCGGAGGGCGTGGCGGCGGCGTGCGGTGGTGGGCGGCGGCGCGCTGGGCCGGGAGGGCCCCGCCTGGGCCCGGCGGGCCGGAGCGCGGGGATGTGGGCGCGGCGCCTCCGCGAACCTGGTGGCGACACGTGGCGGTGGACACGGCGGGCGGACACGTCCGTCGGTGGCGCCTTTGTCCGGCGGCGGCGGGTGGAAATGGATCTGAGGTTAGGGATGAAGGGGATCCGGGATTTTTAGAAGGGGGAGGTATATATATAGGCATAGAGGGAGATAGGAGAGTCCAAATGAGGTGCGGTTTTCGCCCACGCGATCGTGATCGAACGCTCTAGATGATGGAGCAGAGTTTGGTGGGTTTTGGGCCAAAATTGAGGGGTGTTGGGCTGCAACACACACGAGGCCTTTTCGGTCCCTCGGTTAACCGTTGGAGTATCAAACGAAGTCCAAATGATACAAAACTTGACAGGCGGTCTACCGGTAGTAAACCAAGGCCGCTTGGCAAGTCTCGGTCCAATCCGAAAATGTTTAATCCCCACACACGAAAGAAAGCTAGAAATGACCACCGGAGGAGAACGAAGCACCGGAATGCAAAACGGACAACGGGGAAAATGCTCAAATGCATGAGACGAACACGTATGCAAATGCAATGCACATGATGACATGATATGAGATGCATGACAATGACAACAACACACGGACACAAAAACCCGAACCCGGGGAAATAAATATAACTTAACGCCGGAAACGGCAAGAGTTGGAGTACAAATAGGGAAAGTTACATCCGGGGTGTTACAGAAAGACATCTCTGTGTGAGAGTGGGTGTGCGAGTGGCACACAGGGGAATAGTAGAGAGAAATGAGACCCCGGGAAACAAAGTTTGTGTTTGTGTGAGAGAAAGAGATTTCACATGGAGAATCATAGTTAGAGACACATAGCAGGGAGCGAGATATACTTAGAGAGAGATAGAGTGATGAAGGTCGAGGGAGAGAGATAGATTGATGAAGGTCGAGGGAGAGAGTACCGTCAGTGTCTTGCGAAGATAAAAGATCATTGTCGACATACAGGTAGCACGAGAGATACCCGAGAGACGATGAACATGTATAGGTCTAGAGAGATACTCCTATATAAGCATGAGCCATAGCTATATGAGACGAATATCTGGATTAAAGTGGATTCAAATATTTAAACTGGAGATCACGACATGGATAATATCATGACGCAAATTGGTGTTTCAAACATGCATATTCATTTGAATTTGGGGACATGTGTAATGTTATATAGTTTATAAATATTAGTGATCCATAGATTCTTTAATTAGAGACAATGCATTATTTATATGCAATTAATGTCTAAACGGGATTACACTATATGTTGCGTGTGTGAAACACATTATACATGTTTGACAAGTAAAAAAACCACATGAAACACACATTAATTGGAGACGATTAGCGAGGAATGCATACGTTGTATTTCAACATAAAGTGGTTTCAAAATTTGGAAATCCAAATTAAGATGAATACAACCTTATGAATCTGAGATCATGCCATTTGTAAACCATATTTATGTATAAAGGGTGTTCTGCTTTTGAAAGTATATATAAAAATGATGTATATAGAATTTTATTCGAATCGCAAATGGTGCCTGGCCGAACAAAAATAGAATACAAACTAGATTTGAATTGAGTTGGCATGGTAAACATGCACTCTTGCTCTGCAAAAATTTGAACGAAGCAGGGAAAGTCGCAGTAACCACCCGAAACCAAAATTTGCGAGATGGAGATTACTGCCTATCCCTGACATGCAAAGCCTATCGGCTTGATTTCTATAGGTTTCGATACGGGTAGGTTTGTAATTTCACTCAAACGTGACATAACCACCTCTCACCCGGATTCATACACGGTGGCGCCAAAACATAGTGTCTCCTCGGCCGAAATCGACTCCCTCCCTGATTCATACACGATGGGCGCCAAAAAGGAACTATCGTCGGCAAATATTTGGTGTATGCGAGATTACCGTCCTATCCCCAACCGACTAATGTTGTTGTGATGTAGGAAATTCTAAACGGGGGCACACTTTGTAAATTTCCTCGCATTTGGGACAAGCGCACCCTGAAGACATGGTTCCCCACTTCCTCTCTCCCTCCATTTCCCCATTCGTACTCCGTGGGCGCCAAAACAGCCTCTCCACCCTAGCCTCCTCCGTCCGCCACCCCATCCACCACTGTCCTCCTCCACCATGCCGGAGTTGATACCCCGACGCCGTCGTCCATTACAAGAGATCGACCTCTCTCATCCGCGGCTTCGAACTGTGATCCTTGCATCCCGTCCTCTCGCTTCATCCTCGCCGTCGTCCACCTTGCCGGCGCCGCTCCTACGACCGACTCGTCCACCACACCCCGCCGCCACCGTCTACCCTCCTAGATCTTCTTCCATGCCGCCGACAACCATCGCTACCGCAGCATCGTCAAATTCTCAGCAGATGCATACATGGCGCCGCACTAGAGGCGGTACACTTTTATATCTGCTCAACTTATTCATCGCAGCAAGAAAATAGGTCGCCACTGCTTTACTCTGATTTTCTTGTCCATCACTTACTTGCTAGTTGAAAGCAAACATTGGTTGCGAAGTTGCCTTTGTCCGGTTTGCACCTTCAGATTCGCCATGGCACACTCAACACTATACTCGCAATGCTTATGGTTTTCCCCTTTTATATTCCACACTAGTTAAATGACAGTAGACTAAATTTTAAAATTGGGTCAGTCGATTTTTTGGAGCTCGTTGGAGTTCGCCGTTGCGAACGAAGGGGCTCGTGTGGGGATGGTGGTTGTGGGGGCGATGGTGGGGCCTCGCCGAACAAAGAAAACACGAAGCGGGTGGGGTCGGGTGGGGTGGGGGTGGTGGAGGAACACAGGCGGTGGGGGCAGTTCAGGGGAGGTCGGGGCCGGTGGTTCGGCTGGCAGCCCGTGCGGTGTTCTGTATGGGAAGAATCATCAACGAGGAAGAAGAAGGGTTAGGAGACGTAGGTTCTTCTTTCAACCGCCTGAAATGGTCGACTGACCCAAATGACAAAAGTCAAGCGACTTGCATGCAGACATGCAGAATATGCTTCCTCTACTGTTCTTTAACATGTTCCTTTTCTGTTCTTCTTTAGTAAGCACAGTATGTTCCTTGTCGGGAAGGGGAGCAAGGACATCTGCAGCCGACACCTCTACTGGGCCGGTTTGCTAAATGATTTCGCACATCGAGTTGGTCTACCATAATACCCTGGAAATGGTTGGAGCCATGTGGTCTTTAATAGACTAACCTGATAGTAACAGTTGTGCGCCTTCAGATGAATAAAGCTGGCATGTAGGTGATCGATAGGCTGCATATTAGTAGTGGCAAAACCCTATGTTTTCTAGCCAGTTCGGCTTTCTCGATTTATTTATGGTGGTTATGGTGTACCCCTATTATCTACACTACGATATGCCTACTAGCTCTCGCTCTCGTTATCATGGTTTGGCAATAAACTTTCTATATGATACATTATGAACCTATCGTCCGCCAACTATCCTTACATTTGGGGTCCCCAACAGGGAGCTTATTTTTTGTGTAGTTGTGCCACATTATATTAATCTACTCACCATATTACAGCACACATGGGCTCTCTCATCAGAATCCAGTGATAGCACACAAGGGTTTACAGGGAGCCTCTATTATATGGGCCAATTCCAGTTGTGCCCCTAACTCAAACCCACTACTAAGGTTTGCCCCTAATTTTTAGGTATGCTCAGTTTGCCCCTCCTGCGTTAGTGTCACTTATAGAAATGCCTTTTTGTGTTGTTACCATCCGGTCAAAGGACTTTGACCATCCAGAAAAAAATAGCAAAAAAATCAAAAAACCCAAAATTTTGTGGGATCAAAGATAGTCATGTTCGCAAGTTGCGTGCAAATTTTGGTGTTGGTTGGACACTGCGAGAGCTTGTGGCAAAGGAAAAAAGAATAATTTATGCCTATGAACAGTAAATTTGAAAAAAATAGCAACAAAATTCAAAAAAAGTTGAATTTTTTGGCTTCAAATAGGCTTGAGTGCACAAGGTGCTTGCAAGTTTTGGTGATCAAATGACGTACGAGGCGCTCTATAGAAGAAAAAACAAAATAGAGTATTTTTTCAAAAAAATTGAGCTAAATTTTGGTTTTTTTCTCCACGAGGTCCTACGATGTCCAAACACAACAAAAATGTGCACACATCTTGCGCACCTGAGTATCTTCAGTCCCACATAGTTTCATATTTTTTTTATTTTTCTCTTTTTTGAATTTGCTGTTCACATACATACAAAATTTATGTTCTCCTTATCCATGAGCTCCCAGGGTGTCCGAACGGCATGAAAATTTGTACACACCTTGCAGACATGAGTATCTTCGATCCCACAAAGTTTCAAAAAAATTTGATTTTTTTTGCTATTTTTTCAGGATGGTCAAAGCCCTTTAACTGGATGGTAATGACACAGAAGGTCATTTCTAGAAGTGAAACTAACGGCGGAGGGGCAAAACTGAGCATACCTAAAAATTAGGGGTAAAACTAAGTAGTGGGTTTGAGTTAAGGGCATAGATGTAAATGTCCCCTGTTACTATTACAATATCCTCTGCATTACAAAGATAATCTCACTACTATTTGTGTTTTCATGCTTTACAGATATTGTATGTAATCACAATGAATATAAGAATGCGCACATCAGAAGAATATTGCGGAACAGTTCATTGGGTAACAAACTTGGCATCAAGGGATTGAGGTCCATTGTGGAAGCAATGAAACCCACATGCTCCCGACCTATAGATTTGTATTCAGAATATGATCCTAATGACTATTCTGAGCTCAAGGAGTCAAAGGCAGATGGCATGTCTTGTTCACCCAATAAGGTGCATGTTCTAATTTGGCAAGGTTTTATTGGTTGCACATATCTTGCATAAGGTGTCTTGCATTTCTTTTGCTTCGTTGCACCACCATCTGCTTAGTTTACTCATGATATAAGTGAAGATGCCATGCCCATCCATTATCAACAACTATTCCATTTGTCATCATACCATGTTTTTCCATTCAAATGTTGTTCTTGTGTTTCAGACATCCAAAAGGAAGAGGGTGATTGCAGAACCTGAAGGAGTACAAGCAAAGTCCTTGAAAAAGGTGGTGCTACCGGAGAAATCACATAGCACCCGACGTATATTGGCGATAGAACCAGCGCCGCAAAACCTAGGATATCGCAACTATGCTGGTCGCTGCTTTGCACTTGTGAGTACGTATTGTCCTATCGCTATCCTTACATTCATACCTGGTGGATTATGTAACATCATTGTGCATTATAGCTTGATTATCCACTGTTCGCTCCAAATTATAAGATCTATATTAATGCTTAAATTAATGTAGAATAAACCCAATCCCTATGAAGAAATTTAGTTCTGCATTGTTCTTGTAAGTATCTATTGTCCTTCATCATTGTACTTATATTTGTCAGCTAATTCTTCATGTACACTTTGCAGCTTATTTTTCCTTGTCCACCATTTTTCTACACATCAGATCTACATTTACTCTTACCAAAATATTGAATAAAACCAATGTTACTGAAGAAGTTTAGCTCTGCATTGCTCTTGTCAGTGCCTTCTACCTGTATGATGTATTTACATTTGTACTCTACATCTTAAGTTAAATAATTGCCATTTGTTCCTATATTTTCACATCTATATTTAATCTTAACAAAATGTAGAATAAAGGCGATACTCTTGAAGAAGAGTGTGCAGTAAACTTCTTGAATTGCCCACCCATCAATATGGACAAGGCCTTTACAGAGCCTATCTTCACTACTAATTTAAGTTTGTCCTCCCCTAGCCTTCAAACTTTGTTGTTTATATTTGGATAGCTATGAGTGCAAATGATGTTTATTTTTGTCGTCTACATCAAATCGCTTGTTCAAAGTTTATAAAGTAGAAGTACATAAACATAAGTTTGTCCTTCTCAATTTCAGTCTTTAGTTGTACAATCTAGTTCCTTATTCGTACCATGTAAATTAAACTAAACATAGCAAGTTATCTTCTTTAGCACTATGTGTATGATTGTGTTCTTGATCTGTAATCCAGTGGTGTGGTGAGACTACCAACAACAGCACAATGTCATATCCTGCTATGTCTCAATTATGAAGAATGCCATATTATATTAATGTTATTTAAATCATGTCTCTTTATTTACCAATCTAAAATGTTATAAATTGATAGTGCACTCACCATTCATGCTTATATGTTGTTTAGAACTACATCTATGCTTGTGTTCTTGATCTGTAATCCAGTGGGCTAGTGAAGCTGGCCGCTCCTGCACAATGCCATTTCTTGTCGTCTTAACTATGAACAATGCCTATTATGTTAATGCTATTTTAAATTGTGTCTCTTTATTTATGACAAAGAAATGAGATGAATTGACAGTGCTTATGCTTATACATGCAAAACCTATTATCTACCTACTTGTTTCTCTTTCAGGGTGACAACACTGCTGCTAGGAAGAACTGCCACAATGATAGTGAGATGAACCCATTGTTTGTCCCTCTAACACATATTCCAGAGGAGAAGGCAACACATATTGTGGGTAGGGATACAACCACGAAGTCACATCTTGATGTAGTGTCAAACTTACTAAGTGACACAAGCTCGATGAAGTCGCCGCCTGAATCCGTTCGACTTCTTCAGTCTGAAATTCAAGCAGAAATACATCCTTCCGCTCAAATACGACTGCAACTCCAATCTCTATGCAAGATTAACCGTATGTACAGGACGTTCATTGATGTTATGCAGCTTAAGTTGGTGGATATGAGCGCCAAAGAAGCACAGTCTCATCAGGTTGCTAAGCTGCTTGCGCTGCAGCTCCTGGGTCGGGCTAACCTTTCTTGAACTGTGTTGAAGAGATGTCGGTTATGTCTATTAATTTGTCCACCTATTAACTTCCACTGGTGGTGACATGCCCAGTTTATGTAATCTGCTGTCTGGTTGCCCTTTATTATCACTGGCGACGAACTTTGATGCCAAGGGGATGTAATATGCTATAATTTCTTTGTTGTGTAGTCTAGGTTTATTCTTGGTCAGTATGCTGTACTTTAGGCCGGAAAGTTTAGTGGATATCAGTGTTGTTGGTCTTTAGGCCGGCCCGTTACTCATATGGGCCAAAACCTGGGCCTATAACCATCTTGGTCCATTAGCAGGTCTAAACTTATAGTTGTTTCCCACCTTTAACAGGCCAAGTAAAGTTCTGTCCAGCTGGGACAAAGAATACCATGGGCTTATAACAGGCTAAAGCCTAGATTGGGCTAGCGTTGAGCCAAAAAATTCACGGGCCAATACAGGCCGAAACTGCCTAAGGCCCATGTTTGGCCCAAAAAGGATGAGCAGTTAACAAGCCAAAATATATCTCAGGCATGTTTGGCCCAATAAAATTATGGGCTTTAAGCGGGCCGGTATCTACGTAGGCCATAGGCCTAAAAGTGTCATGGGCCATTATCAGATGGGCTGTAAGTAGGCCGGATTCAAAGCAGGCTATAATTAGGCCCAACAGTTACACGGGCCATTAACAGGCTGATAGGCCAATTGGGCTGAAATTTATCCACGAAGTCTACGGGCCGTTAAGAGGCCTAAAGTTACTTCGGACAAGAAATAGCCTAGTTTCTGCATGGGTCGTTAAATGGCCTAAAGTTAAGCCGGACTGACAACGTCCCAGATGCACCATGGGCAGCTAACAGGCCGAAACTATTATCGGGGCGAACTGGTAAACGGGCATTTAACAGGCTGAAATATAAACCTGTCTTAGTATGGGCCCAAAAGAACAGTGGCCTATTAACGGGCCTGATCTGATATGGGCCGTAATTTGGCCCAAAACACGGTAGGCTGTGAACGGGCCTGATCCGATATGGGCCGTAATTTGGCCCAAAACACGGCAGGCTGTGAACGGGCCTAATCTGGTATGGGCCTCAATTTGCCCAAAACATGGCAGGCTGTTAACGGGCCAGCCCACTAGTGTCCAAAAAAACATGGTGGGCCTTTAGTTGGGCCGGCCTTTTCACCGGAATGGGACTCTGTTGGGCCGTGCCACGTGTTGATGTATCATAGGTGCCTCCTGTCCAGTGAGTGGATGACGTCTATCCGAACATTGAGCTGACGCGTGTTTCCTCCGACCAATGAGAATTTTACACGTGGAAAGTTCCCATTGATCCGGGCTATTAATGGGTTATCGGATCCAAAACCTGACCCGATAGCTTAACGGTGTCCCGTTACGGTGGATGCCACGTGTCGGTCACCCTTGACGAAAGCACTTCGATGATGCGCGAGTTATTGTCATGGAAGTGGACACTTCTATGATGATAATTTTGGTAATGTCATGGAACACTTCTATGACAGCACAGGCATGACTACCTTGACTCTATCATAAATTTGTCATGGATGTACATGCACAACAGAAAACGTGACCTACTGTGACAAACACGTATCATCACAGAAGTATATTTTTTTGTAGTGTGAGGCATGGTTCGCAAGCATCAAGTGATTCCAAAAGCCCATTAGCATGCAGTTTCTTCATGCGCTTTACACTAATATGATTTAAACGGCAGTGCCACATATAAGCTGCACTATCATTATTAAACTTATATCTTTTGACTTTAATACTATGAATATGTGTATCACTAATATCGAGATTCAATAAAAATAGACCACTCATCAAGGGTGCATGACTGACGGTGTCCTAGACTAGGGGGTACTCATCACATCGTCTCCCGATCAGTTGGATTGGGCCGAGGACCCCCATGGCTGCATACTCATGGGCCAGTTTGGACAGCTGCCGCATACAAGGAAGATTCCACAAGACTTGGCGATCAAGACAAGGACTCCACCCCACCGGCGTATTCGGCTAGGACTCTTGTTATCCTAGGCCTCTGGTGCATTATATAAACCGAGGCCGGGCTAGTCGATAGATCATATACAGCATACATATACAACAATAATACCATAGGCTAGCTTCTAGGGTTTAGCCTCCTTAATCTCCTGGTAGATCTACTCTTGTACTACCCATATCATCAATATTAATCAAGCAGGACGTAGGGTTTTACCTCCATCAAGAGGGCCCGAACCTGGGTAAAACATCGTGTCCCCTGCCTCCTGTTACCATCCACCTTAGACGCACAGTTCGGGACCCCCTACCCGAGATCCGCCAGTTTTGACACCGACATTGGTGCTTTCATTGAGAGTTCCGCTGTGTGATCAACAAAAGGATCGATGGCTCGCCTGCAGATCAACTGCGACTTCGGCATCTTCGTCACCAGTTCGACTGGTCACCTTGGTTCGACCAAGAATTGCGCCCCGTGTTCGGATCACCATGTTCGGACGAGGGCCTTCATCAAACATCAACTCCGATCTCTATTAAGATCACGGAGGAATTATCTATGGAGCTCGGGGGCTCAACGTCAACATTGCCCTCAAGCGACCGTGCTGTTTTTTTTTGACAGCAAACTCGTATCTGCCGCCACCACCTCTTCGAGTATCGCTTTGACGATCTCTTTGGTGGAATTGTGCGGAATTGGGTCTATAACAACCCTGGAAAATTTCATCGAGTTCCGATGGAGGAATCTCTGGCAATCCACGATATACCGGAGCCCTCTCAAATTTGGATGGGAATTTGGATGAGTTTAGGGCGTGGTGTCCAGCTTCTAGCTCGGACGTCCTTTGGAAGATCCAACCGTTGATCGGCTGCGTAATTCCTATATCTACCACCTCTCAAAATTTCAGCTCAATCCGACCGTCCAAACTTCGGGAACCTTCCGATTAGTGCATCACTTTTCGGATCTATTTTCTGCGCGAAAACGAATCCGACCCGAGTTCATCTTTTTTATGAACGGGATTTCGGACATCCCTTTTGAAAGAAGTTTTGTATGGGGTATTGTGTTTTGTTCCCGAACACACCCCACTAACTTTAAGATCTTTTGAACATGATCTTCAATATCATGCTGGTGTCAAACCAGTCCGGCAATATTACTCCACGGCTGCCGACCTGCGCTAGACACGCCGTCACTTTAGACGAGCTCAACTTCTTCGGATCATCATTTCGGCAAGCCGAACAAGAGTCCGGCATCGTGAAGGATAAATCATCATCAACATCGCCGCCCCACGGATTACACGGAGCGGGCATACCGGCATCGCCGCACGGTCGCTTCATCAAGCCGGCATCGACCATGTCACGACCTGCATCGACAGGGCCGCACTATTGCTTCTTCAAACTGGTGTCCATCATGCCGACCTACTTCGACATCTCGGCTGGACCGAGGGCTTCGCCATCTCTTCATCAACCTACTCCGGACACTTCGGCGTCACTAGCCGACTAGCTCCGTCACGTTAGCTAGACCGAGGGCTTTGCCTCGGCGAGCCAACCTTTACCAGCATTGGCATGCCGTCATTTTATCGCCCATCAGGCAATGGGTGTGCGGAGTGAGTCCCAATTTTGGGAATCGCCTTCCTTCGGATTGCTACAACAAGTAAACCAGGTGCTATTAATCCCAGTATTTTTTGCTTGTTTAGGTTCATTTTTCCCAAGGAATTATTACACTGGTTTGTCCATGATATGTACACAGGTCTATCAAATGGTGACCGCATTAACGACGGTCGTGTGGTGGTTCGATCAATTTCCGTACATAGTCCGGCGAACGTCGCATCCGGAGCTCAGACCGACCTGTCAATTCAGGCTTTGCCACGCCTTTACTACATCACGCCGACGCCCTGCATCGACATTGACTTCGGCGCCAGGCCATATTTCTTTTATTACTCACTTTGCATAAATTATTTATTATGCAACGTTTTTTTAAATTATCATTATTACTATTATCTCCGGTTGGCACTATTTTTTGTGCACAGGAAAATGATCCGGGGACTTCGGCGTCACTCTGCCGGTCTGCATTGACCGTGCTATGTCACCACTTCGGCGTGTCGAGCTCTCCGCTCCGCCACCTCGGGACCAGCTTGGGGGATGGAACCTTGCCCCGCATCAAGCTCGGATCGCGTCATCAATACCGAACACATTAACCAGCTAAGTCGCTTTCATGCTCAAAGCTTTAATTTCTAATTTGTGCTCGGTTCGACCAAGCATTATACTTTTTTGGAAAAAAGTTGCTTGTAAAAGATTTCCTTGTCCAAACTTTGTTTGTGACGCATAAATTCAAATACCCCGTTTACTTGGGGGCTTCCTTTATGAAGCTTTTCCTGTTGCATATGATTATACTTGTACGGCTTCGTTCCTTGTTCGTGTATTATGCCACAATATGCACCATATTGACTTAAGCGATTTGCAAGCTGGGTTGCCTCGCTCATGTGTTTACCCCTACGTTCCCGATTGTTCAGATAGGGAGTAAAGGGAGCACCTCTGCGATTGTCGCGGTCGGGTCAACCGAGCCGGACCTCAGACTGGGTGAAGCCGAAAGCTAGCGCTCTTATAGTTTTCAATGATGGTCGGCACACAACGGAACTCATAAGTACAAAAAATCTATTGCACAAGTCTCATAATAACAATGAGCACCGAAGAAAGGTATCAGTGGGGGTACTATTTTCTTCAAAGATGCTTCTTACACTTCACGGTAATATAGCATAAGTTCCCTGAGCGTGCTTTGTCTGCTACAGCCTTATGGCCTGATTGCCTGGTTATTGGAAACACCGTCGATATTCTCGACTGATGGAGTACATAACACTTTTCGGTCCTTGACCGAAGAGGGAGAAGCTGACGGTCGGTTAAGACGCGTTTAAAGTTTGGTTGAACATAGATATGATATAAGTACTTCGGTACATGCAATCATTCTTCTACCCAAGTCAGTTGGGGGCTCTTAAGTTTATTTGAGCCGTTTTATAATAAGTGTTCTTCTTCTTAGTCGTTGAAAAGTTTTATTATTATTTATCACTCCTTTTTTTGACGCGAGTGTGCGGTGACTAGCCGGGGAGCCTAATTTCTCTCTCAAAGCTGCTAGAGTTTAGTTTGCTAAACTGGCCTAATGAGAAGTACTCCACCCTCGGGATAGGAGGTTGAAGCCGTAGGCTGACCCGCTCGAAGTCTTGAGATAGGATGTATCATGTTAAAGCACGACAGAAGCACTTCTTTTTTCTAAGACAAATTTTCGGATTGGCACCTAACACTTGATCTTGTTCGGATGTCATGTTTTTACTGATGTTTCTTGGTTTTCCAAGCTTTTTGGCACTTTTAAACTATTTGTGTTTTTCCAGCATTAGTCTCGCAGTGCAACGCCGGACACCTTTAGGGATTCGGCAAAAACATTCTCAGATATTGCTATATATGCATCGGTTTCGAATTGTGTCTTCGGTCAATAGTTGGGTTGCCCGGCTCCTGCACTTGCTTCCTACGTTCCGTTTTGTTCGGCTAAGCATGCAAAGGGAGAACCACTGCGATTGTGCTTCCAGCACACATGGTTAAGCACCTCAGTGGAGAAAGCCGAAAACTGACTGTCATAATAAGCGTAAACTGGTCAGCGATCCGATGACTATGTTAAATGACGGGCCGTTCATAACATTGGCCGAAGTGTTTACGGCTTGACCCCGACTGTCGCCAAACACTACCGGGGGCTATTAACTAGCCTCCCAAACTAAATCCTCGATATTTTGCTCTTACATTAGAGCTGAGGTTTAATGATCATGCTTAGCATGACAACCCAAAGAAAGGAACCGATAGCGGGACTATTTTCTTTGGAAGACATTTCTTCTATTAAACAGTAATATAACTCTCTGCGTACCTTTGTTTATAAAACTGTATGGCCAGATTGCCTTGTTTGTTGTAAATCTTTGCCCTCATAAATGTTTTATAAAGTAGGACAAACACTCCTCGGCTACTGGCCGAGGAGGTGGAAGCCGATGGTCGGTTAACAAAGTTTTGTACAATGCGGATCTGAGCATTAATGACGTAAAGCACTTGGATACATTGAGTCATTACACATAATTTGTGATTTTACTATGGATATTGATCCTTAATTCGGCCACCCGTGCTCGCATTAAGGCTCGGGGGCTACTGGGCTTCGGGCTTATTATTTACAAATATTAAAGGGGCACATCAATCCCCTGATCTGGTGTTGCCACCCGACCAGTGTCTCGGGGGCTACTGCATTGCTTGTCCAATGCAGAAAATTTTATGTGCAATATAGTTTCCGAGGAGATTTTGATCCTCGGGTTGGTCGGCCGCACCCAACCTGAGTCTCGAGGACTGAGCATGCCGCTTTTAGTGACCCAAAGTATTCTGCTGAGCTTGGACTTGATCGTTAGGCCGATTTTGCAAATCAACCTGAGTCTCAGCGGCTACTAGGATCAGCGGTCTTACGTCATCCTTCAGGTGCATCTCGGGTTTTAGACCGATACACACCTTGAGGGCTACTGGCTATATATCTCGGCAGAGAATAAATTGCACCAACAAAAAATATTCACAAAAATCGGCCCACATTCGGGGTGGTGCACCACCTCGGAAGCAGTCCGGCATAAAGCTCGGGCGCTAGTGGCTGGCTCCGTAGAGGGCATTTCTGGCGTTAAGCTCGGCTAAACTCCTTCAAACTTTTTTGAACCAAGGTGATATGACACCTCGGATATAGTCCAGCCTTGGAGCTCGGATACATAGTCCGGCGTTGGAGCTCGGATACATTCTGGCGTTAGAGCTGGGAAGCAGTCCGGCATTGGTGCTCGGCTGCAAAAGATACCTCGAATACAGTCCGGCGTTAGAGCTCGGACGCAAGAGGACACTGCCTCCCGGGAACAACTTCAAACCCGAGGTGTGGCATAAAAATGATAAGGCATTGATAAAGGCCGGAAACTTAAAGGGGCTCCTCGGATACCCGACATGTAAACTCGCCGAATGCATTTCGGCGATCCTCAAGATCGAAGATGAGAAGAATTGTTGAACCAGTTTTCAAGACCGTCAACCGAAGATGAAGAACAGTTTGGAAGAATCGAGGAGCGTCCCTAACTTGAAGACCGGTTCATGGGACTACTGACGGTGTCCTGGACTAGGGAGTACTTATCACATCGTCTCCCGATCAGTTGGATTGGGCCGAGGACCCCCATGGCCGCATACTCATGGGCCAGTTCGGACAGCTGCCGCATACAAGGAAGATTCCACAAGACTTGGCGATCAAGACAAGGACTCCACCCCACCGGCGTATTCGGCTAGGACTCTTGTTATCCTAGGCCTCTGGTGCATTATATAAACCGAGGCTGGGCTAGTCGATAGATCATATACAGCATACATATACAACAATCATACCATAGGCTAGCTTCTAGGGTTTAGCCTCCTTGATCTCGTGGTAGATCTACTCTTGTACTACCCATATCATCAATATTAATCAAGCAGGACATAGGGTTTTACCTCCATCAAGAGGGCCCGAACCTTGGTAAAACATCGTGTCCCCTGCCTCCTGTTACCATCCACCTTAGACGCACAGTTCGGGACCCCCTACCCGAGATCCGCCGGTTTTGACACCGACAATGACCATAAAAGATATTACTCATATAAATAGAACAACCATTATTCTCTTATTTAAATGAATAACTGTCTCGCATCAAACAAGATCCAGATATAATGTTCATGCTTAATGTGCACCAAATAACAATTATTCAGGTCTAATACTAATCCCGAAGGTAGATGTAGAGGTAGCGTGCCGACCGCGATCACATCGACTTTGGAACTATTTCCCACGCGCATCGTCACCTCGTCCTTAGCCAATTTTTTCTTAATCCATAGCCCCTATTTTGAGTTGCAAATATGAGCAAAAGAAACAGTATGAAATACCCAGGCGCTACTACGAGCATTAGTAAGGTACACATCAATAACATGTATATCAAATATACCTTTCACTTTGCCATCCTTCTTATCCACCAAATACTTGGGGCAGTTCCGCTTCCAGTGACCAGTCCCTTTGCAGTAGAAGCACTCAGTCTCGGGCTTAGGTCTAGACTAGAGCTTCTTCACTTGAGCAGCAACTTGCTTGCCGTTCTTCTTGAAGTTGTCCTTCTTCCCTTTGCCCTTTTTTCTTGAAACTAGTGGTCTTGTTAACCATCAACACTTGATGCTCCTTCTTGATTTCTACCTCCGTAGCTTTTAGCATTGCGAAGAGCTCGGGAATTGTCTTATCCATCCCTTGCATATTATAGTTCATCATGAAGCTTTTGTAGCTTGGTGACAGTGATTGAAGAACTTTGTCAATGACACTATCATCAAGAAGATTAACTCCCAGTTGATTCAAGTGGTTGTGGTACCCAGACATTCTGAGTATATGTTCACTGACAGAACTATTCTCCTCCTTCTTGCAGCTATAGAACTTATTGGAGACTTCATATCTCTCAATTTGGGCATTTGCTTGAAATATTAACTTCAACTCCTGGAACATCTCATATGCTCCACGACGTTCAAAACGTCGTTGAAGTCCCGATTCTAAGTTGTAAAGCATGGCACACTGAACTATCGAGCAGTCATCAGCTTTGCTCTGCCAGACGTTCATAACATCTGGTGTTGCTCCTGCAGCGGGCTTTGCACCTAGCGGTGCTTCCAGGACATAATTTTTCTGTGCAGCAATGAGTATAATCCTCAAATTACGGACCCAGTCCGTTTAGTTGCTACCATCATCTTTCAACTTAGCTTTCTCTAGGAACGCATTAAAATTCAAAGGAACACTAGCACGGGCCATTTATCTACAACAACATAGAGTTGAAAAATACTATCAGGTACTAAGTTCATGATAAATTAAAGTTCAATTAATCATATTACTTAATTACTCCCACTTAGATAGACATCCCTCTAGTCATCTAAATGATCACGTGATCCATATCAACTAAACCATGTCCGATCATCACGTGAGATGGAGAAGTTTTCAATGGTGAACATCACTATGTTGATCATATCTACTATATGATTCACTCTCGACCTTTCGGTCTAAGTGTTCTGAGGCCATATCTGCATATGCTAGGCTCGTCAAGTTTAACCTGAGTATTCTGCTTGTGCAAAACTGGCTTGCACCCGTTGTATGTGAATGTAGATCTTATCACACCCGATCATCACATGATGTCTCGACACAACGAACTGTAGCAGTGGTGCATACTCAGGGAGAACACTTATACCTTGAAATTTAGTGACAGATCATCTTATAATGCTACCGCCATGCTAAGCAAAATAAGATGCATAAAAGATAAACATCACATGCAATCAATATAAGTGATATGATATGGCCATCATCATCGTGTGCCTTTGATCTCCATCTCCAAAGCACCGTCATGATCACCATCGTCACCGGGTTGACACCTAGATCTCCATCGTAGCATCATTGTCATCTCGCCAACTATTGCTTCCACAACTATCGCTACTGCTTAGTGATAAAGTAAAGCAATTACATGGTGATTGCATTTCATACAATAAAGCGACAACCATATGGCTCCTGCCAGTTGCCTATAACTTTGTTGCAAAACATGATCATCGGATACAACAATTTATATAATCACGTCTTGACCATATCACATCACTACATGCCCTGCAAAAACAAGTTAGACGTCCTCTAATTTGTTGTTGCAAGTTTTACATGGCTGCTACGGGCTTAGCAAGAATCCGTTCTTACGTACGCATGAAAAACCACAACGATTTTTCGTCAAGTGTGTTGTTTTAACCTTCAACAAGGACCGGGCGTAGTCACACTCGATTCAACTAAAGTTGGAGAAACGGACACCCACTAGCCACCTGTGTGTGAAGCACATCGGTAGAACCAGTCTCATGAACGCGTTCATGTAATGTCATTTTGGGCCACTTCATCCAACAATATCGCCGAATCAAAGTATGACATCCTGGTAAGCAGTATAACTATTATCGCCCACAACTCTTTGTGTTCTACTCGTGTATATAACATCTATGCATGGACCTAGCTCGGATGCCACTGTTGGGGAACACAGTATTTCAAAATTTTCCTACGATCACACAAGATCTATCTAGGAGATGCATAGCAACGAGAGGGGAGAGTGTGTCTACGTACCCTCGTAGACCGAAAGCGGAAGCGTTCAGTAACGCGGTTCATGTAGTCGAACATCTTTGCGATCCAACCGATCAAGTACCGAACGCACGGCACCTCCACGATCTGCACACGTTCAGCTCGGTGACGTCCCTAGTACTCTTGATCCAGCTGAGGCCGAGGGTGAGTTCCATCAGCACGATGGCATGTCGACTGTGATGATGAAGTTACTGACGCACGGCTTTGCCTAAGCACTATGACAATATGAGCGAGGTGTAAAACTATGGAGAGGGCACCGCACATGGCTAAAGATCAACTTGTGTGTCTATGGGGTGCCCCCCTCCCCCGTATATAAAGGAGGGGAGGAGGAGGAGGGTCAGCCACAAGGGGCGCGCCCAAGGGGGGAATCCTACTCCTAGTAGGAGTAGGTTCCCCCCTTTCCTAGTCCTAGTAGGAGAAGAAGGAAGGAGAGGAAGAAGAGAAGGAAAGGGGGGCCGGCCCCCCTTTCCCTAGTCCAATTCGGTTTGAGCTAGGGGACGTGTGCCACACCTTGGTCTGCCTCCTCTCTTCCACCATTAGGCCCATGAGGCCCAATAACTTCCCGGGGGGGTTCCGGTAACCCCCGGTACCCCAAAACTTATCTGAAATGACCCGGTGTCCGAATGTAGCCTTCCAATATATTAATATTTATGTCTCGGCCATTTCGGGACACCTCGCCATGTCCATGATCTCATCTGGGACTCCGAACAACCTTCGGTACATCAAATCACATAACTCATAATACATATCGTCATTGAACGTTAAGCGCGCGGACCCTACGGGTTCAAGAACTATGTATACATGACCGAGACACATCTCCGGTCAATAACCAATAGCGGAACCTAGATGCTCATATTGGTTCCTACCTATTCTACAAAGATCTATATCGGTCAAACCGCACAACAACATACATTGTTCCTTTGTCATCGGTATGTTACTTGCGCGAGATTCGATCTTGGTATCATCATACCTAGTTCAATCTCATCACCGGCAAGTCTCTTTAGTCGTTCAGTAATGTATCATGCCACAACTAACTCATTAGTTGCAATGCTTGCAAGGCTTATAGTGATGTGCATTACCGAGAGGGCCCAGAGATACCTCTCCGACAATCGGAGTGACAAATCCTAATCTCGATCTATGCCAACTCAACAAACACCATCTGAGACACCTGTAGAGCATCTTTATAATCACCCAGTTATGTTGTGATGTTTGATAGCACACTAAATGTTCCTCTGGTATTCAGGAGTTCCATAATCTCATAGTCATAGGAACATATATAAGTCATGAAGAAACCAATAGCAATAAACTAAACGATCATAGTGCTAAGCTAATGGATGGGTCTAGTCCATCACATCATTCTCTAATGATGTGATCCCGTTCATCGAATGACAACACATGTCCATGGCTAGGAAACTTAACCATCTTTGATTAACGAGCTAGTCAAGTAGAGGCATACTAGGGACACTCTGTTTGTCTATGTCTTCACACATGTACTAAGTTTCCGGTTAATACAATTCTAGCATGAATAAAAAACATTTATCATGATATAAGGAAATATAAATAACAACTTTATTATTGCCTCTAGGCATATTTCCTTCACCAATTACCCCCAACCACCTCTCTAAAGCAGATCCAAATAAATTGAGCAGACACACAAGAGAAGAAGATGTGATTCGAGTCTTCGGGGACACCATAGAGTGGGCATAGGCCGTTACCAGGGCCATTGCGCTTCCGAACCTCCACCCCTGATGGGGTCCGCCCGTGAATCCATTGCCACATGAAGATCTGAATCTTCAGAGGCAGGCGGATAGACCATACCGTCGTAAGAGGAGGGGGCAGAGGAGGGCGCAATGGCCTGGTAGAGGGACTTGGTGGAGAATTGGCCAGACGGTTCAAGGCGCCACCGAACTAAATCCAGGCCGGTGTCCACCACAGGCTGGTGGAGGGCGATGCAGTCAAGCAACTCATGCCAAGTGGAAGAGTCCGGAGGCCCAAAAGGCTTTTGGAAGGCGGGGCGCCCTAAGTCAATAAGGGCCCTTTCAACGGAGATCCAAGGATCAACCACGATGGAGAATAGGTTAGGGAAGCGCGTGGCAAAGGGGGTGTCTCCCACCCATCGGTCAAACCAGAACAGAATAGCCCCAGATCCAACCGAGATGGATGTCCCAATGCGAAGAACCAGGAGTAGTTGAATGACTGACTGCCAAAACTAGGAGCCGCCCGATCTCTGACAGAAGGCGAGGGGTTGTCCACGAAGGTATTTGTTTCGGATGATGTCTAACCAGAGGCCACCCTGCCCTTGCGAAATACGCCATAGCCATCGGGATAAGAGGGCGATGTTCATGCTCTTAGAGCACATGATCCTGAGGCCCCCTTGATCGCGAGGCTTGCAGATGTCCGACCAGCTAACCATATGGTATTTCTGCTTATTGTTGTCGCCCGCCCAGTAGAAATGAGACTGAACCCTCTCGATCTCATGATGTAGAGTGTCGTGCAAGCTATAGAAGCTCATGAGGAACAAGAGGAGGCTGGAAAGGGAGGAGTTGATGAGAATCGTTCGGGCCGCCTTCGACAGCCATCTACCCTGCCAAGGCTCAATGCGCGTCCAAAGGTTGGCCACGGTCGGGCGCAGGTCGGCAACGGTGAGCCAAGAATCACGAATGGGCGTCCCCAAGTAGGTCGTGGGTAATATGGTCCACAAGCAGGGTCACCCTGTTGGCGTACCCTCTCACCAAGATCCGGAAGATCACATTGATCACCGTGATCGGACGAAACTGGCGGATGTCGGACGCCCCAGGCACTTTAGGGATGAGTGAAATGATTTCATAGTTGAGGTGGTCGAGGTCAATGGACCCAACGTAGAACTCGTCGAAGATGGCCATGATCTCAGGCTTAATCACATTCTAGAAGGTCAGGAAGAACTTCACGGGGAGAACGTCGGGGCCCGGGGTCGAGGAGGGGTTCATAACTCTAATGGCCGCCCAAACCTTGCCCTCGGAGAAAGGGGTCGTAAGGGCCGCGTTGGCCGGCCCAGAAATTAGGAGCTAGAGACAGACCGCCCTAGGGGAGGCAGAAAAGAGGTTCTTATAGAACCCGTCGACGTGAGCCCGAATGTCACGAGGGGACTGCAAGAGAGCAGCACCATCCCAGAGCATAGGGATGGTGTTGCATCTAAGGCGATCGTTAGCAATGGCTTGAAAGTAGGTCGTGTTCGCGTCGCCTTTCAAGATCCATTTCTGGGAGCCACGCAGACGCCAATAAGCCTCCTCGTCGGTGTAGATGATGGAGAGCTGATCCTCCAAGTCATATCGGTAGAGCCATTCATCTGGGGAGAGGCCGGCCGCGTCAGCCCGGAGGTCAAGGGCTTGAATGGCTGATAGCAGAGCCTTCTTGCGCTCGCGGAGACCGGGACCAAGGTTGGCGCCCACACCTTCATAAATTTCCGGCCACTTTTGGCACAGCACTGCCACGAGTCTATTGCCGGAGGGGGTGATGTCTACTACACAACCTTCTTCTTGTAGACATTGTTGGGCCTCCAAGTGTAGAGGTTTGTAGCGCAGTAGCAAATTTCCCTCAAGTGGATGACCTAAGGTTTATCAATCCGTGGGAGGCGTAGGATGAAGATGGTCTCTCTCAAACAACCCTGCAACCAAATAACAAAGAGTCTCTTGTGTCCTCAACACACCCAATACAATGGTAAATTGTATACGTGCACTAGTTCGGTGAAGAGATGGTGATACAAGTGCAATATGGATGGTAGATAAAGGTTTTTGTAATCTGAAAATATAAAAACAGAAAGGTAGCAAGTGGTAAAAGTGAGCACAAACGGTATTGCAATGCTAGGAAACAAGGCCTAGGGTTCATACTTTCACTAGTGCAGGTTATCTCAACAATAATAACATAATTGGATCATATAACTATCCCTCAACATGCAACAAAGATTCACTCCAAAGTCACTAATAGCGGAGAACAAACGAAGAGATTATGGTAGCGTACGAGACCACCTCAAAGTTATCCTTTCTGATCGATCTATTCAAGAGTTCGTAGTAAAATAACATGAAGTTATTCTTTCCATTCAATCTATCCTAGAGTTCGTACTAGAATAACACCTTAAGACACAAATCAACCAAAACCCTAATGTCACCTAGATACTCCAATGTCACCTCAAGTATCCGTGGATATGATTATACGATATGCATCACACAATCTCAGATTCATCTATTCAACCAACACAAAGAACTTCAAAGAGTGCCCCAAAGTTTCTACCGAAGAGTCAAGACAAAAACGTGTGCCAACCCCTATGCATAAGTTCACCAGGTCACGGAACTCGCAAGTTGATCACCAAAACATACATCAAGTGGATCACATGATATCCCATTGTCATCACAGATAAGCACGTGCAAGACATACATCAAGTGTTCTCAAATCCTTAAAGACTCAATCCGATAAGATGACTTCAAAGGGAAAACTCAATCCATTACAAGAGCGTACAGGGGGAGAAACATCATAAGATCCAACTATAATAGCAAAGCTCGCGATGCATCAAGATCGTATCACCTCAAGAACGCGCGCGCGCGCGCGCGCGAGAGAGAGAGAGAGAGAGAGAGAGAGAGAGAGAGAGAGGGAGAGAGAGAGAGATCAAACACATAGCTGTTGGTACATACCCTCAGCCCCAAGGGTGAACTACTCCCTCCTCGTCATGGAGAGCGACGGGATGATGAACATGGCCATCGGAGAGGGATTCCCCCCTCCGGCAGGGTGGCGGGACGGGTCTAGATTGGTTTTTGGTGGCTACGGAGGCTTCTGGCGGCGGAACTCCTGATCTATTCTGTCCCACGATGTTTTTAGGGTATATGGACATATATAGGCGAAAGAAGTTGGTCAGGGGAGCCACGAGGGGCCCACGAGGGTGGGGGCACGCCCAGGGGGCAGACGCGCCTCCCTGCCTCGTGGCCACCTCGAAGCTTCCCTGGCGTCTACTCCAAGTCTCCTGGATTGCTTCCATTCCAAAAATAACTCTCCCGAAGGTTTCATTCCGTTTGGACTCCGTTTGATATTCCTTTTCTTCGAAACACTGAAATAGGCAAGAAAACAGCAATTTGGGCTGGGCCTCCGGTTAATAGGTTAGTCCCAAAAATAATATAGAAGTGTATAATAAAGCCCATAAACATCCAAAACAGATAATATAATAGCATGGAGCAATCAAAAGTTATAGATACGTTGGAGACGTATCAGGGGGCGGGGTGGGGGAGGGAATGGGCCTCAGCCCAACGAGCACTGACGACCTCCATGAAGCCGGTTTGGGATAGCCAAAATATCTTGAACCGGAAGCAACGAGGGATGGGAGGGCACTCGTCGGTGGAGGACAGGAGGACGGGGACGTGGTCGGAGCCAATCCGGGTGGTGGCCCGGAGGGACGCCAAGGGGAAGCGGAGGTCCCAATCCGGGGAAACTAGGACCTGGTCCAGGATGGACTGGGTCAGGGAAGCCTAGTGGTTGGTCCTGGTGAACCTGGCACCAACCCTATCTATCTCGCTGATACGTCTCCATCATATCTACTTTTCCAAACACTTTTGCCCTTGTTTTGGACTCTAACTTGTATGATCTGAATGGAACTAACCCGGACTGACGATGTTTTCAGCAGAATTGCCATGGTGTTGTTTTATGTGCAGAAAACAAATATTCTCGGAATGACCTGAAACTCCACGGAACATCTTAGAAAAAATAATAAAAAATCCTCGCAAAAAATGAAAACCAGGGGGGCCACACCCTTCTCACGAGGGTGGGGGCGCCCCCCCCCCCCCAGGGCGCGCCCCCCTACCTCGTGGGCCCCCTGGATGCCCTCCGACGCCAACTCCAACTCTATATATTTGCTTTTGGAGAGAAAAAAACAAGAGAGAAGAAATCATCGCGTTTCACTATACGGAGCCGCCACCAAGACCTAAAACCTCTCGGGAGGGCTGATCTGGAGTCCGTTCGGGGCTCCGGAGAGGGGGATTCATCGCCGTCGTCATCATCAACCATCCTCAGTCACCAATTTCATGATGCTCACCGCCGTGCGTGAGTAATTCCATCATAGGCTTGCTGGACGGTGATGGGTTGGATGAGATTTATCATGTAATCGAGTTAGTTTTGTTAGGGTTTGATCCCTAGTATCCACTATGTTCTGAGATTGATGTTGCTATGACTTTGCTATGCTTAATGCTTGTCACTAGGGCCCGAGTGCCATGATTTCAGATCTGAACCTATTATGTTTCCATGAATATATGTGAGTTCTTGATCCTATCTTGCAAGTCTATAGTCACCTATTATGTGTTATGATCCAGCAACCCCGAAGTGACAATAATCGGGACCACTTCCGGTGATGACCATAGTTTGAGGAGTTCATGTATTCACTACGTGCCAATGCTTTGTTCCGGTTCTCTATTAAAAGGAGGCCTTAATATCCCTTAGTTTCCAATAGGACCTCACTGCCACGGGAGGGTAGGACAAAAGATGGCATGCAAGTTCTTTTCCATAAGCACGTATGACTATATACGGAATACACACCTACATTACATTGATGAATTGGAGCTAGTTCTGTGTCACCCTATGTTATGACTGTTACATGATGAACCGCATCCGGCATAATTATCCATCACTGATCCGGTGCCAAGGAGTTTTTCCATATACTGGTTTACGCTTATTTACTTTGCTGCTGCTACTGTTACAATCACTACAAAATACCAAAAACATTACTTTTGATGTCTTTACTTTTGTTGCCGCTACCACCACTATCATATTACTTTGCTACTAAACACTTTGCTGCAGATACTAAGTTTCCAGGTGTGGTTGAATTGACAACTCAGCTGCTAATACTTGAGAATATTCTTTGGCTCCCCTTGTGTCGAATCAATAAATTTGGGTTGAATACTCTACCCTCGAAAGCTGTTGCGATCCCCTATACTTGCGGGTTATCAAGACTAATTTCTGGCGCCATTGCTGGGGAGCATAGCTCTATTCTTTGAGTCACTTGGGATTTATATCTATTGGACACTATGAAGAACTTGAGAGATCCAAAAACCAAGATCCATCCCTCAACTACGAGGGGAGGTAAGGAACTGCCATCTAGCTCTACACTTGATTCACCTTCTGTTATGAGTAAATTTGCGACACCTACACCTGCTTCTGCTATTCGTTCTGATATGTCGCATGTTATTGATGATGCCACTTCTGCTATGCATGATACTTATGATGAAACTGCTTCTATGCCTGATACTACTGTGCCCCTTGGTGAATTTCTTGATGAACAAATTGCTAGGGCTAGAGAAAAAGAAATTATTGAATCTGAATACGATGATGATAGTGATGATGAAAATATGCCTGTTATTCCTTAGGGTTATCTTTTTGATATGGAATCTTCTGCCGCTATTTTAGCTTGCAAAGATAGATATGAGCTTAAGTGGTTATTAATTAAATTGAACAAAGAATCACTTAGAGATAAAATGAAACCCGACCCAGCTTTTGCTACTTCACCTATTTGTGTTCCTAATAAGGATTATGAATTCTCTGTTGATCCTGATATAATTAGTATGGTTGAATCTGATCTGTTTTATGGCTATGAATCTGAAACTGTTGTGGCACATCTTACTAAATTAAATGATATAGCTGCCCTATTTACTAATGATGAGAGATCGCGTTACTTCTATATACTCAAAATATTTCCGTTCTCATTAAAGGGTGATGCTAAGATATGGTTTAATTCTCTTGATCCTGGTTGTGTGCGTAGTCCCCAGGATATGATTTATTACTTCTCTGCTAAATATTTCCCTGCTCATAAGAAACAAGCTGGTTTGAGGGAAATATACAACTTCGTGCAAATTAAAGAAGAGAGTCTCCCACAAGCTTGGGGGGGGCTTCTCAAGTTACTTAATGCTTTGCCTGATCATCCTCTTAAGAAACCTGAAATACTTGATATCTTTTATAATGGACTAACCGATGCTTCCAGAGATTACCTGGATAGTTGTGCTGGTTCTCTTTTCAGGGAAAGAACACCGGATGAAGCTGAAATTCTATTGAATAATATGTTGACAAATGAAAATAATTGGGCACCTCCTGAGCCAGCTCCTGCTCCAATTACTGAGCCTATTATTAAACCAACTCCGAAGAAGAGAGGTGTTCTATTTCTCAGTCCCGAAGATATGCAAGAGGCAAAGAAATCTATGAAAGAAAAAGGTATTAAAGCTGAAGACGTTAAGAATTTACCTCCTAATGAAGAAATACATGGTCTTAATATACCGCCTGTTGAAGAAACATATGATCTCAATTCTTTATTTACTGAAGAACCTCCTGATCCCGATATCCCGACACAGGTAGTAAAGGTAAATTCTCTCTATAGATATGATAAAGCAGAAGTCCCTCCTACTAAAATTGCTAGTTAGTGCTTGGATGAGTTTGATAACTTTATGTTTAAGCAAGACGACTTCAATGCTTATTTTGGTAGACAATTAAAAGAAAATGCTTATATGATTAGACGCTTGGGTGATTATATGGCTAATATTAAAGGTGAACTTAAACTTGTTAGCAAACATGCTTCTATGGTTACCACTCAAGTAGAACAAGTACTTAAGGCTCAAAAAGAAGTGCTTGATGAAATGAATAGTAAGAAAAATGATTATGCTGTTAGAGTGGATACTAGAACTGGTAGAATGACTCAGGAACCTTTGTATCCTGAAGGCCACCCTAAGAGAATCGAGCAAGATTCTTAGAGAAATAATATCGATGTTCCTAGTTCTTCTAAAAAGAAGAACAAGAAAAATGATAGAACTGTGAGAACTTCTAGTGAACTTATTGCTGAACCACCTGATAATCCAAACGATATATCTATGTCTGATGCTGAAACACAATCTGGTAATGAACATGAACCTAATGAAAATATTAATAATGATGTTCATGATGATGCTCAACCTAGTAATGATAATGATGTAGAAATTGAACCTGCTGTTGATCTTGATAACCCACGATCAAAGAATCAACGTTATGATAAAAGAGATTTTGTTGCTAGGAAACATTGTAAAGAAAGGGAACCTTCGGTTCAGGAACCCATGCCTTTTCCTCCGAAACCATCCAAGAAAAAGGATGATGAGGTTTTGAGCGCTTTGCTGAAATGATTAGGCCTATCTTTTTGCGTATGAGATTAACTGATGTGATCAAAACAAATCCTGATGCTAAATATATGAAGGATATCATTACTAATAAAAGAAAGATACCGGAAACGGAAATTTCCACCATGCTTGCTAATTATACTTTTAAGGGTGGAATACCAAAGAAACTTGGAGATCCCGGAGTACCTACTATACCTTGCTCCATTAAAAGAAATTATATTAAAACTGCTTTATGTGATCTTGGAGCCGGTGTTAGTGTTATGCCTCTCTCTTTATATCGTAGACTTAACTTGAATAAGTTGACACCTACTGAAATATCTTTGCAGATGGCTGATAAATCAACTGCTATACCTGTCGGTATTTGTGAGGGTGTGCCTGTTGTGGTTGCAAACGTTACTATTTTAACGGACTTTGTTATTCTTGATATACCCGAGGATGATAGTATGTCTATTATTCTTGGAAGACCTTTTCTTAATACTGTAGGGGCTGTTATTGACTGCAACAAAGGCAATGTCACTTTTCATGTTAATGGTAATGAGCATACGGTACACTTTCCGAGGAAACAACCTCAAGTTCATAGTATCAACTCCATTGGAAAAATTCCATCGATCATAATTGGAGGTTTTGAATTTCCTCTTCCTACTGTCAAGAAGAAATATGATATATTATTGGGGATGTGCATATCCCTGTTGAGGTAACTTAGTGTTATTTGAAATTTCTCTGGTTTCATGATTATCGGAATGAGTTTGTTAACAAGACTTGATCAACCTTGTTAGTGGATTCTTTTTGATGAGCATGAGATGGATGAAACTAGAGGCACAACCTTCTGTACCCCACTTTTACTTTCTGTTATTTATATTAAATAAAGTAAAATAGTATTTTTCTGTCTGTTTCCTGACTTATCCGTCCAACATAAAAATATCCCGAAAATAAAAGTCCTCGGAATGACATGCCAATTTAATATGATTTTTTCGGGAATATTTGAGGATTTACTGTGCAAAAATTACCGCAGGAGGAGCTGCCACCTGGCCACGAGGGTGGTGGGCGCCCCTCCCCCCTCTAGGGCGTGCCCCCCTGCCTCGTGGGCCCACGGTGGACCTCCTCCACTTATCCCAGCACCCATCTTCTTCCTCTGTCTCACACAAACCCGAAAAACCAACTCAAGCACGAGTTCCAGCCACTTTTGCTGTGATTTTCGATCTCCTTGCTCAAAGCACCTCTCGCAAAACTGCTTGGGGAGATTGTTCCTTGGTATGTGACTCCTCCATTGGTCCAATTAGTTTTTGTTCTAGTGCTTTATTCTTTGCAAATTTGTGTTGCATAGGTGACCATGTTCTTGAGCTTGCATGTCAAATTTATATGGTTCTAATTAAGTAGTTCTAATGCTTGATATAGGCTCTAGGCACTTGTAGGAGTAGTTGCTATCAGTTTTATTTTAAGTTGGTTCACTTTTGTTTGAAGTTACTAAAAATTTCAGAATTTTTTAGAGAAAAACAATATGCTTAGGAAGATGTTCCAAGGTGGTTCCTCTAAGAAGCAAGGACACAGGATTGCTATGCGCGATGCTGACAAGGATCCACCAAGAGACGCTCTAGTACGGCCTTGCGAATGGCCGTCGGAAAATTTTATGGACCGTGCAGGAATTAAAGAAGAGTTCAAAGCATATTTGCGCAATGCCGGTCTTGAGGATTTTGAGGCTAACAAATGCCCCTAGTATCATGATCTCACAAGTTCATTTGTGAGGAGGTTTGAGTATTCATCTTCACGTAATTCTCCTTCAGTCATGTTTGATCTCTATGAAAAATCTTATACTATGGACTTAGAGGATTTCACTCTTGCATGCAAACTTCCATCATGGGGTAGTGTTAGGGATCCCCCTAAATCTGAATTTAGAAACTTTCTTGCTAGTATAACTATGGGGGAATCTAGAGATATAACGCAGGCTACCATAGGGAGCATTCACTTTCCTGCTATACATTATTTTGCTCTCTTCATTGGTAGATGCATAAATGCTAAGGATGAAGCATGTCACATGTGTGTCCCTGATCTCAGCATTCTTAGGAGCACTGTGTTAGGAGACCAATCTTATCATATGGGAGCCATTGTAGCTCGTAGGTTGCATCATAATAGACATAATGGAGATTTCTTTGGAGGAATCTATGCAACCCGCTTAGCTCATTTTCTTGAAATAGACATTCGTGAGGGTGATACGGAGTTGCCTCCTGCATATTTAGATTACGACTATATGGCTTCGCACCAGTTTGTCGAGAGGCCTGAATCACCTCTCTTATATCATTTAATTTTTGATAAACGACGTGTTTTCCGTATTACTCTCCCTGCTCATGCCTTCTTTGATTCATAGACAAAAAGAAGATATGTTATTACTAGAGAGGAGGCAGAAGAGTACGAGAGGAGAGCGGAGGCAGCTCGACTCCACGCTGCAGCTCAGCAGGCGATAACTGTTGCACATCAGTATGATCCCAACTATTCTTCGTCACAGTACAACTCCAACTACACCTATGGGTATCCGCCAGGCTATCCCTGGCAATAGACCAACTTAGGCCAAAAGCCTAAGCTTGGGGGAGTACGTATTTCTCACCGACATTACATTTATGTTCACACACACTCATTGCTAGATGTCGGTGCTCATACTTTTTCACTGTAATATCCATGCTAGTTTATTTTCTTTTTCCTGCTTTCTTCTTGTGTGTTTGTTAAACCTTAAGAAAAACCAAAAAAATAGTAGTAGTTTATTTTTCTGTTGTAGTAGTAATAATTAAAAAGAAAACCCAAAAATATTTCCCGTTCTTCTTTTGCTTGTTGGGAGCTTTCCCGTGTAAATAGTTTTATTTCTTTTCTTTTCTTTGGGGGTAAGTAGGAGAAGACCATAATTAAATTGTTGAAGTGGCTCTTATATGCATTATTGTTGATTTAACCAAGAGCCCATTTTGCCTTGTCTTCTCCTGTTTATTGAATGATCACAGATTCCAGCTTAGTCCAATGCACGTGCACTCTTATTATTATTCACACCGTTCGGTCATGCAAGTGAAGGGCAATTATGATGATATATGATGGACTGGCTGAGATGAGAAAAGCTGGTATGAACTCGACCTATTTTGTTTTTGTAAATATGATGAGTCCCTCGTTCTTGATTCAGCTTATTATGAATAAACATGTTTGCAATGACAATTAGAGATCATAGTTGCTTGTGGCATGCTTAATTAGCTATGAGTTATAATGATTTACCTTGTGTGCCAACATGCTATTGAGATGATTATGATGCGGTATGATGGCGTGGTATCCTCCTTTGAATGATTTAAGTGACTTGACTTGGCACATATTCGCGCATGTAGTTGAAACAAAATCAACATAGCCTTCACGATATTTATGTTCATGGTGGATTATATCCTACTCATGCTTGCATCCAATGTTGCATGTACATGGTTGTTGTCGCTCTCTAGTTGGTCGCTTCCCAGTCTTTTGCTAGCCTTCACCTGTACTAAGCGGGAATACTGCTTGTGCATCCAATCCCTTAAACCCCAAAGTTATTCCAGATAAGTCCACCATACCTTCCTATATGCAGTATCTACCTGTCGTTCCAAGTAAATTTGTATGTGCCAAACTCTAAACCTTCAAATAAACATTCTGTTTTGTATGCTCGAATAGCTCATGTATCAACCAAGGTTGTCCTTATCTTCCGTGTTAGGCGGGTTATTCTCAAGAGGAGTGGACTCCGCTCCTCACTCACAAGAAAATGGCTGGTCACCGGGATGCCCTGTCCCATGCTTTATGCAAACCAAATCAAAATTAATTGCAAACAAAACTCCCCCTGGGACCTGATGTATGTTGGAGGCACTCGTTGTTTCAAGCAAGCCATGGATTGATGCTTGTTGGTGGAGGGGGAGTATAAACTTTACCATTCTGTTTGGGAACCTCCTATAATGTGTTTAGCATGGAAGATATCGCCATCTCTTAGTTGTTACGTTGATAATGAAAGTATACCGCTCAAAATACAATTTATCTCTATTTCAAAACCGAGCTCTGGCACCTCTACAAATCCCTGCTTCCCTCTATGAAGGGCCTATCCATTTACTTTTATGTTGAGTCATCACCCTCTTATTAAAAAGCACTAGCTGGAGAGCACAACCGTCATTTGTATTCATCACTATTAATTTATATTGGGTATGACTATGATTGGATCTCTTTTACCATGAATTATAATGTCTAGTCAGTCCTTGATCTTTAAAGGTGCTCTGCATTTATGTTTTGCGGTCTCAGAAAGGGCTAGCGAGATACCATATTGTTATATCATATTATGATTGTTTTGAGAAAGTGTTGTCATCCGAGATTTATTATTATGACTTGCTAGTTGATTATGCTATTGATATGAGTAATTATGAGACCTAAGAATTATTGCAAATGTGGTTAGTTATGATCTATGCTGAAAACTTGAATGCTGGCTTGACATAGTTACAACAACAAGAGCAAACAGAGTTTGTAAAAGTTTTTCTTTCTTTCTTTCAGTTTGTCAACTGAATTGCTTGAGGACAAGCAAGGGTTTAAGCTTGGGGGAGTTGGTACGTCTCCGTCGTATCTACTTTTCCAAACACTTTTGCCCTTGTTTTGGACTCTAACTTGTATGATTTGAATGGAACTAACCCGGACTGACGCTGTTTTCAGCAGAATTGCCATGGTGTTGTTTTATGTGCAGAAAACAAATATTCTCGGAATGACCTGAAACTCCACGGAACATCTTAGAAAAAATAATAAAAAATCCTCGCCAAAGATGAAGACCAGGGGGCCCACACCCTTCTCACGAGGGTGGGGGCGCCCCCCCCCCCCCAGGGCGCGCCCCCTACCTCATGGGGCCCCTGGATGCCCTCCGACGCGAACTCCAACTCTATATATCTGCTTCCGGAGAGAAAAAAAAGAGAGAAGAAATCATCGCGTTTTACGATACGGAGCTGCCGCCAAGCCCTAAAACCTCTCGGGAGGGCTGATGTGGAGTCCGTTCGGGGCTCCGGAGAGGGGGATTCATCGCCGTCGTCATCATCAACCATCATCCATCACCAATTTCATGATGCTCACCGCCGTGCGTGAGTAATTCCATTGTAGGCTTGCTGGACGGTGATGGGTTGGATGAGATTTATCATGTAATCGAGTTAATTTTGTTAGGGTTTGATCCCTAGTATCCACTATGTTCTGAGATTGATGTTGCTATGACTTTGCTATGCTTAATGCTTGTCACTAGGGCCCGAGTGCCATGATTTCAGATCTGAACCTATTATGTTTCCATGAATATATGTGAGTTCTTGATCCTATCTTGCCAGTCTATAGTCACCTACTATGTGTTATGATCCGGCAACCCCGAAGTGACAATAATCGGGACCACTCCCGGTGATGACCATAGTTTGAGGAGTTCATGTATTCACTGTGTGCTAATGCTTTGTTCCGGTTCTCTATTAAAAGGAGGCCTTAATATCCCTTAGTTTCCAATAGGACCCCGCTGCCACGGGAGGGTAGGACAAAAGATGTCATGCAAGTTCTTTTCCATAAGCACGTATGACTATATACGGAATACATGCCTACATTACATTGATGAATTGGAGCTAGTTCTGTGTCACCCTATGTTATGACTGTTACATGATGAACCGCATCCGGCATAATTATCCATCACTGATTCGGTGCCTACGAGTTTTCCATATACTGGTTTACGCTTATTTACTTTCCCCTGCTACTGTTACAATCACTACAAAATACCAAAAACATTACTTTTGCTGTCTTTACTTTTGTCGCCGCTACCAGCACTATCATATTACTTTGCTACTAAACACTTTGCTGCAGATACTAAGTTTCCAGGTATGGCTGAATTGACAACTCAACTGCTAATACTTGAGAATATTCTTTGGCTCCCCTTGTGTCGAATCAATAAATTTGGGTTGAATACTCTACGCTCGAAAGCTGTTGCGATCCCCTATACTTGTGGGTTATCACTCGTGAAGGCCAAGATTAGCAATGCAGTCATTAAACATTTGCATCTGTGCAAAGTTGACATGCGCATTGCTCTAGTCCTCCACAAAGCGGAGGAGGTTAAAATCGCCCCCGACAACCACGGGGAGGGAAGCGGCCGAAACCTTCCGGCGAAGCTCCTCAATGAAGGCGGCAGACCTACTATGGTCTGTTGGGCCGTAGACAATGATATCCTCCCACTTGAAGTTAAGGGCCCGGTCAAAAAGCTCCATGCTCACAAAGAACTGTCCCCGGTCCATACTACCCACCTCGAAGGTGGCATCCTTTATGATGGGGAACGTAGCATACAATTTCAAAAAAAATCCTATGATCAGGTAAGATCTATCTAGGAGATGCATAGCAACGAGAGGGGAGAGTGTATCCACGTACCCTCGTAGACCGAAAGCGGAAGCGTTAGTTTAACGTGGTTGATGTAGTAGAACGTCTTCTCGATTCAACCGATCAAGTACCAAATGTACGACACCTCCGAGTTCTACACACGTTCAGCTCAATGACGTCCCTCAAACTCTTGATCCAGCAAAGTGTCGAGGGGAGTTTCATCAGCACGACGGCATGGTGACGGTGATGGTGAAGTCATCCGCGCAGGGCTTCGCCTAAGCACTACGACAGTATGACCGCAGGAGTAAACGGTGGATGGGGCACCGCACACAGCTAAGAACAATTGATGTATCTTAGAGGTGCCACTGCCCTCATATATAAAGGAGGGAGAGGGGAGGAGGCCGGCCTAGGGGCGTGCCAAG
>NC_041380.1:177114121-177122668 GCF_002162155.2 Triticum dicoccoides
GTACCCGATACATTCCGAAATACTTCTGGTGTCCGAATACTATCGTCCAATATATTAATCTTTACCTCTCGACCATTTCGAGACTCTTCGTCATGTCCGTGATATCATCCGAGACTCCGAACAATCTACGGTCACCAAAACACATAACTCATAATACAAATCGTCATCGAACGTTAAGCGTGCGGACCCTACGGGTTCAAGAACTATGTAGACATGACCGAGACACATCTCCGATCAATAACCAACAGCGGAACTGGATGCTCATATCAAAACACATAACTCATAATACAAATTGTCATCGCACGTTAAGCGTGCGGACCCTACGGGTTCAAGAACTATGTAGACATGACCGAGACACATCTCCGATCAATAACCAACAGCGGAACCTGGATGCTCATATTGGTTCCTACATATTCTACAAAGATCTTTATCGGTCAAACTGCAATAACAACATACATCATTCCCTTTGTCATCGGTATGTTAATTGCCCGAGATTCGATCATCGGTATATTGGTAACTAGTTCAATCTTGTTACCGGCAAGTCTATTTACTCGTTCCCTAATGCATCATCACGTAACTAACTCATTAGTCACATTGCTTGCAAGGCTTATCATGATGTGCATTACCAAGATGGCCCAGAGATACCTCTGCGATACTCGGAGTGACAAATCCTAATCTCGATCTATGCCAGCCCAACAAACACCTTCGTAGATACCTGTAGAGCATCTTTATAATCACCCGGTTATGTTGTGCCGTTTGATAGCACACACGGGATTCCTCCGGCATTCGGGAGTTGCATAATCTCATAGTCAAAGGAATATGTATAAGTCATGAAGATAGCAACAGCAATAAAACTTAACGATCATTATGCTAATCTAACGGATGGGTCTTGTCCATCACATCATTCTCCAAATGATGTGATCTTGTTCATCAAATGACAACACATGTCTATGGTTAGGAAACTTAACCATCTTTGATTAACGAGCAAGTCTAGTAGAGGCATACTAAGGACACTTTGTTTTGTCTATGTATTCACACATGTATCAAGTTTCTGGTTAATACAATTCTAGCATGAATAATAAACATTTATCATTATAAGAGGAAATATAAATAACAACTTTATTATTGCCTCTAGGGCATATTTCCTTCAGTCTCCCATTTGCACTAGAGTCAATAATCTAGATTACATTGTAATGATTCTAACACCCATGGAGTGTTGGTGCTGATCAGGTTTTGCTTGTGGAAGAGGATTAGTCAACGAGTCTGCAACATTCAGATCTGTCGGCGTCCTGGGAATGGGGGTACCCGAACTTGCCTACCTGCGGCCCATGGCGTGGCTCCACCAGCGGTCTGGTGCAGCCCATCATCTGCAGCAACAACTCAAGACCCTCGCGAGGGGCCAAGCCTCACGAGGCGGACGACGCCAAGACCCCACAGGGGGAAACCTCACTAGGCTGGCTCCTGAGGAGCGGAGATACCTATGCAAGGGGCACCTCGCGAGGTTCACGTGACGTGAGCCATGACGACCAAAGCCAGGCGGGAGCCAGCGGGCACAGCGTACCAGTTTCCTTTTTGGTGCTAAAGAGGCAGGCGTAGGTGAGGAGTCCCGAGGCATCAGGCAAAGGTTTCCTTATCGGTGCAACGAGACCAAGGCCAGCAGGACGGCAGGATGAAGGCACCGCGGAGACCACAGTGGCATCACTGAAGGAAATATGCCCTAGAGGCAATAATAAAGTTATAATTTATTTCTTATATCATGATGAATGTTTATTATTCATGCTAGAATTGTATTAACCAGAAACACAATGCATGTGTGAATACATAGACAAACAGATTGTCACTAGTATGCCTCTACTTGACTAGCTCGTTGATCAAAGATGGTTATGTTTCCTAACCATAGACATGAGTTGTCATTTGATTAACAGGGTCACATCATCAGGAGAATGATGTGATTGACATGACCCATTCCGTTAGCTTAGCACCCGATCGTTTAGTATGTTGCTATTGCTTTCTTCATAACTTATACATGTTTCTATGACTATGAGATTATGCAACTCCCGTTTACCGGAGGAACACTTTGTGTGCTACCAAACGTCACGATGTAACTAGGTGATTATAAAGGTGCTCTACAGGTGTCTCCAAAGGTACTTGTTGGGTTGGCGTATTTCAAGATTAGGATTTGTCACTCTGATTGTCGGAGAGGTATCTCTGGGCCCTCTCGGTAATGCACATCACTTAAGCCTTGCAAGCATTGCAACTAATGAGTTAGTTGCGGGATGATGTATTACGGAACGAGTAAAGAGACTTGCCAATAACGAGATTGAACTAGGTATTGAGATACCGACGATCGAATCTCGGGCAAGTAACATATTGATGACAAAGGGAACAATGTATGTTGTTATGGGGTCTGACCGATAAAAGATCTTCGTAGAATATGTGGGAGCCAATATGAGCATCCAGGTTCCGCTATTGGTTATTGACTGGAGACGTGTCTCGGTCATGTCTACATAGTTCTCGAACCCATAGGGTCCGCACGCTTAACGTTTCGATGATAGTTATATTATGAGTTTATATGTTTTGATGTACCGAAGGTTGTTCGGAGTCCCAGATGTGATCACGGACATGACGAGGAGTCTCGAAATGGTCGAGACATGAAGATTGATATATTGGAAGCCTATGTTTGGACATCGGAAGTGTTCCGGGTGAAATCGGGATTTTACCGGAGTACCGGGAGGTTACCAGAACCCCCGAGGGACTAAATGGGCCTTAGTGGGCCTAGGTGGAAGAGAGGAGAGGTGGCTAGGGCAGGGCCCCCCCCCCAGTCCAAATAGGACAAGGAGAGGGGGGCGCCCCCCTTCCTTCTTCTCCTCCACTCTTTCCCCCTCTCAAGTCCTAATCCAACTAGGAAAGGGGGAGTCCTACTCCCGGTGGGAGTAGGACTCCTCCTGGTGCGCCTCCTCCCTGGCCGGCTGCACCCCCTTGCTCCTTTATATACGAGGGCAGGGGGCACCCCATGGACACAAGAATTGATCGTTTGATCTTTTAGCCGTGTGCGGGGCCCCCCTCCACCATAGTCCACCTCGATAATACTGTAGCAGTGCTTAGGCGAAGCCCTGCGTCGGTAGAACATCAACATCGTCACCACGCCGTCGTGCTGATGAAACTCTACCTCAACACTCGGCTGGATCGGAGTTCGAGGGACGTCATCGGGCTGAATGTGTGCTGAACTCGGAGGTGCCGTACGTTCGGTACTTGATCGGTCAGATCGTGAAGACGTACGACTACATCAACCGCGTTATGCTAACGCTTCCGCTTTCGGTCTGGGAGGGTACATGGACAACACTCTCCCCTCTCATTGCTATGCATCACCATGATCTTGCGTGTGCGCAGGAAATTTTTTGAAATTACTACGTTTCCCAACAGTGGCATCCGAGCCAGGTTTTTATGCGTAGATGTCATATGCACGAGTAGAACACAAGTGAGTTGTGGGTGATATAAGTCATACTGCTTACCAGCATGTCATACTTTGGTTCGGCGGTATTGTTGGATGAAGCGGCCCGGACCGACATTACACGTACGCTTACACGAGACTGGTTCTAACGACGTGCTTTGCACACAGGTGGCTGGTGGGTGTCAGTTTCTCCAACTTTAGTAGAACTGAGTGTGGCTACGCCCGGTCCTTGTGAAGGTTAAAACAGCACCAACTTGACAAACTATCGTTGTGGTTTTGATGCGTAGGTAAGAACGGTTCTTGCTAAGCCCATAGCAGCCACGTAAAACTTGCAACAACAATGTAGAGGATGTCTAACTTGTTTTTGCAGGGCATGTTGTGATGTGATATGGTCAAGACATGATGCTAAATTTTATTGTATGAGATGATCATGTTTTGTAACCAAGTTATCGGCAATTGGCAGGAGCCATATGGTTGTCGCTTTATTGTATGCAATGCAATCGCCCTGTAATGCTTTACTTTATCACTAAGCGGTAGTGATAGTCGTAGAAGCATAAGTTTGGCGAGACGACAACGATGCTAAGATGGAGATCAAGGTGTCGCGCCGGTGACGATGGTGATCATGACGGTGCTTCGGAGATGGAGATCACAAGCACAAGATGATGATGGCCATATCATATCACTTATATTGATTGCATGTGATGTTTATCTTTTATGCATCTTATCTTGCTTTGATTGATGGTAGCATTATAAGATGATCTCTCACTAAATTTCAAGATAAAAAGTGTTCTCCCTGACTATGCACCGTTGCCAAAGTTCGTCGTGCCCAGACACCACGTGATGATCGGGTGTGATAAGCTCTACGTCCATCTACAACGGGTGCAAGCCAGTTTTGCACACGTAGAATACTCAGGTTAAACTTGACAAGCCTAGCATATGCAGATATGACCTCGGAACACTGAGACCGAAAGGTCGAGCGTGAATCATATAGTAGATATGATCAACATAGTGATGTTCACCATTGAAAACTACTCCATTTCACGTGATGATCGGTTATGGTTTAGTTGATTTGGATCACGTGATCACTTAGAAGATTAGAGGGATATCTTTCTAAGTGGGAGTTCTTAAGTAATATGATTAATTGAACTTAAATTTATCATTAACTTAGTACCTGATAGTATCTTGCTTGTCTATGTTTGAATGTAGATAGATGGCCCGTGCTGTTGTTCCGTTGAATTTTAATGCGTTCCTTGAGAAAGCAAAGTTGAAAGATGATGGTAGCAATTACACGAACTGGGTCCGTAACTTGAGGATTATCCTCATTGCTGCACAGAAGAGTTACGTCCTGGAAGCACCACTGGGTGTACCACCTGCGCCAGCAACTGCAGACATTGTGAATGCCTGGCAGTCGCATGTTGATGACTACTCGATAGTTCAATGTGCCATGCTTTATGGCTTAGAACCGGGACTTCAACGATGTTTTGAACGTCACGGAGCATATGAGATGTTCCAGGAGTTGAAGTTAATATTTCAAAAGAATGCCCGGATTGAGAGATATGAAGTCTCCAATAAGTTCTATGGCTGCAAGATGGAGGAGAATAGTTCTGTCAGTGAGCATATACTCAAGATGTCTGGGTACTGCAATCACTTGATTCAACTGGGAGTTAATCTTACGGATGATAGCGTAGTTGATAGAATTCTCCAATCACTTCCACCAAGCTACAAGAGGTTCGTGATGAACTATAATATGCAAGGGATGGATAAGACAATTCCCGAGCTCTTCGCAATGCTAAAGGCTGTGGAGGTAGAAATCAAGAAGGAGCATCAAGTGTTGATGGTCAGTAAGACCACCAGTTTCAAGAAGAAGGGCAAAGGGAAGAAGAAGGGGAACTCCAAGAAGAACAGCAAGCAAGTTGCTGCTCAGGAGAAGAAACCCAAATCTGGACCTAAGCCTGAAACAGAGTGCTTCTACTGCAAGCAGACTGGTCACTAGAAGCGGAACTGCCCCAAGTATTTGGCGGATAAGAAGGATGGCAAGGTGAACAAAGGTATAGGTGATATACATGTTATTGATGTGTACCTTACTAGAGCTCTAAGTAGCACCTGGGTATTTGATACTAGTTATGTTGCTAATATTTGCGACTCGAAACAGGGACTACGGATTAAGCAAACACTGGCAAAGGACGAGGTGACGATGCACGTGGGAAATGGTTCCAAAGTCGATGTGATCGCGGTCGGCACGCTACCTCTACATCTACCTTCGGGATTAGTATTAGACCTAAATAATTGTTATTTGGTGCCAGTGTTGAGCATGAACATTATATCTGGATCTTGTTTGATGCGAGACAGTTATTCATTTAAATCAGAGAATAATGGTTGTTCTATTTATATGAGTAATATCTTTTATGGTCATGCACCCTTGAAGAGTGGTCTATTTTTGATGGATCTCGATAGTACTGATACACATATTCATAATGTTGAAGCCAAAAGATGCAGAGTTGATAATGATACTGCAACTTATTTGTGGCACTGCCGTTTAGGTCATATCGGTGTAAAGCGCATGAAGAAACTCCATACTGATGGACTTTTGGAACCACTTGATTATGAATCACTTGGTACTTGCGAACCATGCCTCATGGGAAAGATGACTAAAACGTTGTTCTCCAGAACTATGGAGAGAGCAACAGATTTGTTGTAAGTCATACATACAGTTGTATGTAGTCCGATGAATGTTGAGGCTCGTGGAGGATATCGTTATTTTCTCACCTTCACAGATGATTTAAGCAGATATGGGTATATCTACTTAATGAATCATAAGTCTGAAACATTTGAAAAGTTCAAAGAATTTCAGAGTGAAGTTGAAAATCATCGTAACAAGAAAATAAAGTTTCTATGATCTGATCGTGGAGGAGAATATTTGAGTTATGAGTTTGGTCTACATTTGAAACAATGCGGAATAGTTTCGCAACTCACGCCACCCGGAACACCATAGCGTAATGGTGTGTCTAAATGTCGTAATCGTACTTCACTAGATATGGTGCGATCTATGATGTCTCCTACAGATTTACCGCTATCATTTTGGGGTTATGCTTTAGAGACAGCCGCATTCACATTAAATAGGGCACCATCGAAATCCGTTGAGATGACGTCTTATGAACTGTGGTTTGGCAAGAAACCAAAGTTGTCGTTTCTGAAAGTTTGGGGCTGCGATGCTTATGTGAAAAAGCTTCAACCTGATAAGCTCGAACCCAAATCGGAGAAATGTGTCTTCATAGGATACCCAAAGGAGACTGTTGGGTATACCTTCTATCATAGATCCGAAGGCAAGACATTCGTTGCTAAGAATGGATCCTTTCTAGAGAAGGAGTTTCTCTCGAAAGAAGTGAGTGGGAGGAAAGTAGAACTTGATGAGGTAACTATACCTGCTCCTCTATTGGAAAGTTGTTCATCACAGAAACCGGTTTCTGTGACGCCAACACCAATTAGTGAGGAAGTTAATGATGATGATCATGGAACTTCAGATCAAGTTTCTACTGAACCTCGTAGATCAACCAGGGTAAGATCCGCACCAGAGTGGTACGGTAATCCTGTTCTGGAAGTCATGCTACTAGATCATGATGAACCTACGAACTATGAAGAACTGATGGTGAGCCCTGATTCCGCAAAATGGCTTGAGGCCATGAAATCTGAGATGGGATCCATGTATGAAAACAAAGTGTGGACTTTGGTTGACTTGCTCGATGATCGGCAAGCAATTGAGAATAAATGGATCTTCAAGAAGAAGACTGACGCTGACAGTAATGTTACTGTCTACAAAGCTCGACTTGTTGCGAAAGGTTTTCGACAAGTTGAAGGGATTGACTACGATGAGACTTTCTCACCCGTAGCGATGCTTAAGTCTGTCCAAATCATGTTAGCAATTGCCACATTTTATGATTATGAAATTCGGCAAATGGATGTCAAAACTGCATTCCTGAATGGATTTTTGGAAGAAGAGTTGTATATGATGCAACCGGAAGGTTTTGTCGATCCAAAGGGAGCTAACAAAGTGTGCAAGCTCCAGCGATCCATTTATGGACTGGTGCAAGCCTCTCGGAGTTGGAATAAATGCTTTGATAGTGTGATCAAAGCATTTGGTTTTGTATAGACTTTTGGAGAAGCCTGTATTTACAAAAAGGTGAGTTGGAGCTCTGTAGCATTTCTGATATTATATGTGGATGACATATTACTGATTGGAAATGATATAGAATTTCTGGATAGCATAAAGGGATACTTGAATAAGAGTTTTTCAATGAAAGACCTCGGTGAAATTATGAGATTATGACTATGAGATTATGCAACTCCCGTTTACCGGAGGAACACTTTGTGTGCTACCAAACATCACAATGTAACTGGGTGATTATAAAGGTGCTCTACAGGTGTCTCCAAAGGTACTTGTTGGGTTGGCGTATTTCAAGATTAGGATTTGTCACTCTGATTGTCGGAGAGGTATCTCTGGGCCCTCTCGGTAATGCACATCACTTAAGCCTTGCAAGCATTGCAAATAATGAGTTAGTTGCGGGATGATGTATTACGGAATGAGTAAAGAGACTTGCCAGTAATGAGATTGAACTAGGTATTGAGATACCGACGATCGAATCGCGGGCAAGTAACATACTGATGACAAAGGGAACAATGTATGTTGTTATGCGGTCTGACCGATAAGAGATCTTCGTAGAATATGTGGGAGACAATATGAGCATCCAGGTTCCGCTATTGGTTATTGACCGGAGACGTGTCTCGGTCATGTCTACATAGTTCTCGAACCCATAGGGTCCGCACGCTTAAAGTTTCGATGATAGTTATATTATGAGTTTATATGTTTTGATGTACCGAAGGTTGTTCGGAGTCCCGGATGTGATCACGGACATGACGAGGAGTCTCGAAATGGTCGAGACATGAAGATTGATATATTGGAAGCCTATGTTTGGACACCGGAAGTGTTCCGGGTGAAATCGGGATTTTACCGAAGTACCGGGAGGTTACCGGAACCCCCTGGGGACTAAATGGGCCTTAGTGGGCCTAGGTGGAAGAGAGGAGAGGCGGCTAGGGCTGGT
>NC_041380.1:177123207-177158025 GCF_002162155.2 Triticum dicoccoides
CTTCTCCTCCACTCTTTCCCCCTCCCAAGTCCTAATCCAACTAGGAAAGGGGGGAGTCCTACTCCCGGTGGGAGTAGGACTCCTCCTGGCGCGCCTCCTCCCTGGCCGGCCGCACCCCCCTTGCTCCTTTATATACGGGGGTAGGGGCACCCCATGGACACAACAATTGATCGTTTGATCTTTTAGCCGTGTGCGGTGCCCCCTCCACCATAGTCCACCTTGATAATACTGTAGCAGTGCTTAGGCGAAGCCCTGCGTCGGTAGAACATCAACATCGTCACCACGCCGTCTTGCGGACGAAACTCTCCCTCAACACTCGGCTGGATCGGAGTTCGAGGGATGTCATCGGGCTGAACGTGTGCTGAACTCGGAGGTGCCGTACGTTCGGTACTTGATCGGTCGGATCGTGAAGACGTACGACTACATCAACCGCGTTGTGCTATCGCTTCCGCTTTCAGTCTACGAGGGTACGTGGACAACACTCTCCCCTCTCGTTGCTATGCATCACCATGATCTTGCGTGTGCGTAGGAAATTTTTTGAAATTACTACGTTTCCCAATAGTCACCACCAGAGTCTTTGGCAGGCGAATACCCCCTTTTGTCAGGATAGCTTGTACTGGTTGTCCCCCTTCAAACTTTGTCGTTGTTGGATCCCTTCCCGCCTAACATTTGGGATGAGGACCAGGGCCTCTATAAATGGGGCTAGCCACCACCGTAGCAAAGGACAGATCATTCAGACCATCCTCACACACACCAGCTCATCGAGCTCAAGAACACCTCTCCTCAGGAGACAGTTCATCCATTGTACTAGCTCATCCTCAGCCCTCGAGGCAATCCACCACCAACACACTGGAGTAGGGTATTACACCACAACGGTGGCCCGAACCAGTATAAACCTCTGTGCCCCGTGTTCCTTGGGTTCGTCAAGCTCAGCCTTGAGATCGTTGTGCGGGCGAGCTAGAGAGGGGGAGAGATTACTTCGTGCCCGCCCTAGTGTTCGAACCTCAAGGGTTAGCCGGAACCCAGAATCCGAAATTTGGCGCGCCAGGTAGTGGGGCGCTGAAGCCCCTCTCCCGCGGTTCCGATGTCTGACGATCCGAGGACTCACGCCGACCATTGGGTTGCTTGGCCCATCCGGGCGGTGTCGTCCGACCAAGAAGACCTCAACTCTGCACTCCAGGCGGCCTGTGTTCCGTCGAACACCACCAAACACGGGCGGCGCGGACCGGCGCCCCCGCCCTCGCACAACGGCTCACGCGGGCCACCGCGAGATCCTCAGGCTACGCCGCGGCAACGGCACCAGATACCCGACAGGAACAGGCAAACATGTGAGCTACCCTTGTCGTGGCGCGGGAGCTGCTGCAGTTCCGGCTGGCGAAGAGCGGCCGCGACACGCTGCTGGAGCATATCGCTGAGCTCTTGGATACTGCATCCAGGGGTACGCCGCCTTTCTGCTCCCCGCCTACACCTCAAGTTGTGGCCAGATTGCACGGCGGGCCGCGTCGCGCTCCCATGCTCCCCGGTGCACCAGAAGGGTTCAAAGGCGTCAGCACGGCCGACGGCGCTGTTCATCCGGTCGCGCCTGCGCCACCCTACAACCATCAGGGGGTGCACAGGGCCTGGCAACGCAAGGCGCAAGGCACCTAGGCGAGGGTTCCGGAGCGGAAACTTCGGAAGCCTATGTGCCCCGCGTGGTGGGCCGGGAGTACACACCGGAGGATGGCCCCTGCTCGTTTCCCGAGCCGGGTGATACATCTCCAACGTATCTATAATTTTTGATTGTTCCAAGCTATTATATATTCTGTTTTGGATGTTTAATGGGCTTATTTATACACTTTTATATTATTTTTGGGACTAACCTATTAACCGGACGCCCAGCCCAAATTGTAGTTTTTTTGCCTATTTCAGTGTTTTGCAGAAAAAGAATATCAAACGGAGTCCAAATGGAATGAAACCTTCGGGAGCGTGATTTTTTGAACAAACGTGATTCAGATGACTTGGAGTGCACATCAAGCAATCAACAAGGAGGCCACGAGGCAGGGGGGCGCCTACCCCCCTGGCGTGCCCTCCACCCTCATTGGCCCCTCGTGGCTCCACCGACCTACTTCTTTCTCCTATATATGTCCACATACCCCGAAAACATCCAGGAGCACCACGAAACCCTATTTCCACCGCCGCAACCTTCTGTACACGTGAGATCCCATCTTGGGGACTTTTTCGGCGCTCCGCCGGAGGGGGCATTGATCATGGAGGGCATCTACATCAACACCATAGCCCCTCCGATGATGTGTGAGTAGTTTACCTCAGACCTTCGGGTCCATAGTTATTAGCTAGATGGCTTCTTCTCTCTCTTTGGATCTCAATACAAAGTTCTCCTCGATCTTCTTGGAGATCTATTTGATGTAATCTTCTTTTGCGGGTGTTTGTGGAGATCCGATGAATTGTGGGTTTATGATCAAGACTATCTATGAACAATATTTGAATCTTCTCTGAATTCTTTTATGTATGATTGGTTATCTTTGCAAGTCTCTTCGAATTATCAGTTTGGTTTGTCCAACTAGATTGATCTTTCTTGCAATGGGAGAAGTGCTTAGCTTTGGGTTCAATCTTGCGGTGCCCGATCCCAGTGACAGTAGGGGAAACGACACATATTGTATTGTCGCCATCGAGGATAAAAAGATGGGGTTTATATCATATTGCATGAGTTTATCCCTCTACATCATGTCATCTTGCTTAAAGTGTTACTCTGTTTGTATGAACTTAATACTCTAGATGCATGATGGATAGCGATCGATGTGTGGAGTAATAGTAGTAGATGCAGGCAGTAGTCGGTCTACTTGTCACAGACGTGATGCCTATATACATGATCATACCCAGATATTCTCATAATTATTCACTTTTCTATCAATTGCTCGACAGTAATTTTTTCACCCACCGTAATACTTATGCTATCTTGAGAGAAGCTACTAGTGAAACCTATGGCCCCGGGGTCTATTCTCCATCATACAAGTTTCCAATCTATTTTATTTTGCAACTTTAGTTTCAATCTATATCATAAAAATACCAAAAATATTTATCTTATTATTATTATCTCTATCAGATCTCACTCTTGCAAGTGGCCGTGAAGGGATTGACAACCCCTTTATCGCGTTGGTTGCGAGGTTCTTATTTGCTTGTGTAGGTACGAGGTGACTCGCGCGTGGCCTCCTACTGGATTGATACCTTGGTTCTCAAAAACTGAGGGAAACACTTATGCTGCTTTGCTGCATCACCCTTTCCTCTTCAAGGGAAAACCAACGCATGCTCAAGAGGTAGCAAGAAGGATTTCTGGCGCCGTTGCCGAGGAGATCTACGCCAAGTCAAGACATATTAAGTACCCATCACAACTCTTATCCCTCACAGTACATTATTTGCCATTTATCTCTCGTTTTCCTCCCCCCCCCCCACTTCACCTCTGCCGTTTTATTCGCCCTTCTTCTATTCGTCTTTCCATTTGCTTTGATGTCTTACTTGGTTCGTTTGCTCGTTTGGTTGGAACAGTTGTTTATTTATTGCTAAACAGAGAACCTAAGATCTATGGATCCTCATCCGCTTGCTAATATTTTTAAGAGATCCAATTATGATGAACCAATTGCTAGTAAGTTTTGTGCACTAGATTATCTTTATGAAGTTATGCTTGAAATTCGTGAATCTGAAAATTGTGTTGAAGTACTTTATGGAGTGATTCACGATGGATCTTTGAACAGAAAGCATGATTGCAATGATGATAGTATAAATTCTATTAATGTCAATTGTGCTTATAATATGCAAAACCCTAAGCTTGGGGATGCTAGTTTTGCTATGTCTACTACTTGTTGCAATGATCATGATTGGGGTGATTCTTCTTATGATCTTGAAAATTTATTTAAGCCCCATGATGAATATGAGATTGATTATAATGTTTGCAATAATATTGAAAGTGGGTTTGGAAGAGTGTCAACTTTAGATCCCAATATTTCGGAAGAGTGTCAACTTTGCATGCATGTGGATCATGTTGAGAATATTTTATGTGATAGCTATTTTGTTGAATTTTCTTATGATCCCACTTGTAATTATTATGAGAGAGGAAAATATGGTTGTAGAAATTTTCATGTTACTAAATTACCTCTCGTTATGTTGAGATTGCTATTGTTTCTTTCCGCTTCCTTGCATATGCTAGTTTTTGCTTGCCTTGATAATTTGTTTGCCTATAAGATGCCTATGCATAGGAAGTATGTTATACTTAGATGTGTTTGAAACATGTTTTATGATGCTCTCTTTGTGCTTCAATTCTTGTCTTTCATGTGAACATCGTTGAAATATTTTGCCTAGCTAAAAGGCTTTAAAGAAAAGCGCTTGTTGGGAGACATGTTTTTCCTTGCTGTTATTCAATAAATAATTTATCTATCCTATGTTTTTGTTGTGTTTTTTGTCTTTAATTAGTGTTTGTGCCAAGTAGAACCATTGGGAAGACTTGGGGGAAGTCTTTTTGATCTTGCTGTAAAAAACAGAAACTTTAGCGCTCGCGAGAATTGTTGCCATTTTTTATTGGAGAGTCTATTTAGTTAATTATTTTTGAAGATGATTAATAGATAAATTCCTCACGTCCAGGAATTTATTTTAGAATTTTTGGGGTTCCAGAAGTTTGCGTTAGTTACAGATTACTACAGACTGTTCTGCTTTTGATAGATTCTGTTTTTCATGTGTTGTTTGCTTATTTTGATGAATCTATGTCTAGTAATGGAGTTTATAAACCATAGAAAAGTTGGAATACAGTAGGTTTAACACCAATATAAATAAATAGTGAGTTCATTATAGTACCTTGAAGTGGTGTTTTGTTTTCTTTCGCTAATGGAGCTCACGAGATTTTCTTGTTAAGTTTTGTGTTGTAGAGTTTTCAAGTTTTGGGTAAAGATTTGATGGATTATGGAACAAGGAGTGGCAAGAGCCTAAGCTTGGGGATGCCCAAGGCACCCCAAGGTAAATACAAGGACACCAAAAAGCCTAAGCTTGGGGATGCCCCGGAAGGCATCCCCTCTTTTGTCTTCGTTCATCGGTAACTTTACTTAGAGCTATATTTTTATTCACCACATGATATGTGTTTTGCTTCGAGCGTCTTGTATGACTTGAGTTTTTGCTTTTTAGTTTAACACAATCATCCTTGCTGTACACAGCTTTTGAGAGAGACACACATGAGTCCGAATTTATTAGAATACTCTATGTGCTTCACTTATATCTTTTGAGCAATATAGTTTTTGCTCTAGTGCTTCACTTATATCTTTTAGAGCATGGTGGTGGTTTTATTTTATAGAAATTATTGATCTCTCATGCTTCGCTTATATTATTTTGAGAGTCCTTTAGAACAGCGTGGTAATTTTCTTTTAGGAATAATAAAAACATTCATATAAGTGCATTGAATACTATGAGAAGTTTGATACTTGATAATTGTTTTGAGATATGGAGATGGTGATATTAGAGTCATGCTAGTTGAGTAGTTGTGAATTTGATAAATACTTGTGTTGAAGTTTGTGATTCCCGTAGCATGCACGTATGGTGAACCGTTATGTGATGAAGTCGGAGCATGATTTATTTATTGATTGCCTTCCTTATGAGTGGCGGTCGGGGAAGAACGATGGTCTTTTCCTACCAATCTATCCCCCTAGGAGCATGCACGTAGTACTTTGTTTCAATAACTAATAGACTTTTGCAATAAGTATGTGAGTTCTTTATGACTAATGTTGAGTCCATGGATTATACGCACCCTCGCCCTTACACATTTGCTAGCCTCTCTATTACCGCGCACTTTTCGCCGGTATCATACACCCACCATATACCTTCCTCAAAACAGCCACCATACCTACCTATTATGGCATTTCCATAGCCATTCCGAGAAATATTGCCATGCAACTTTCCACTGTTCCGTTTGTTATGACACGCTTCATCATTGTCATATTGCCATGCATGATCATGTAGTTGACATCGTATTTGTGGCAAAGCCACCTTTCATAATTTTCTCATACATGTCACTCTTGATTCATAGCATATCTCGGTACACCGCCGGAGGCATTCACATAGAGTCATATTTTGTTCTAAGTATTGAGTTGTAATTCTTGAGTTGTAAGTAAAAAGAAGTGTGAATCATCATTATTAGAGCATTGTCCTAGTGAGGAAAGGGTGATGGAGACTATGATTCCCCCACAAGTTAGGATGAGACTCCGGACGGAAAATAAAAAAAAGAGAGAAAAGAGGCCAAAAGAAAAAAAAGGAAAGAAGGCCCAAATAAAAAATGAGAGAAAATGAGAGAAGGGACAATGTTACTATCCTTTTTCCACACTTGTGCTTCAAAGCAGCACCATGACCTTCATGATAGAGAGTCTCCTATGTTGTCACTTTCATAAACTAGTGGGAATTTTACATTATAGAACTTGGCTTGTATTTTCCCATGATGGGCTTCCTCAAATTACCCTAGGTCTTCGTGAGCAAGAAAGTTGGATGCACACCCACTTAGTTTCTTTTGTTGAGCTTTCATACACTTATAGCTCTAATGCATCCATTGCATGGCAATCCCTCACTCACATTGATATCTATTGATTGGCATCTCCATGGCCCGTTGATACGCCTAGTTGATGTGAGACTATCTTCTCCTTTTTGTCTTCTCCACAACCACCATTCTATTCCACCCATAGTGCTATGTCCATGGCTCACGCTCATGTATTGTGTGAAAGTTGAAAAAGTTTGGGAACATCAAAAGTATGAAACAATTGCTTGGCTTGTCATCGGGGTTGTGCATGATTTAATATTTTGTGTGATGAAGATAGAGCATGGCCAGACTATATGATTTTGTAGGGATAACTTTCTTTGGCCATGTTATTTTGAGAAGACATGATTGCTTAGTTAGTATGCTTGAAATATAATTATTTTTATGTCAATATTAATCTTTTATCTTGAATCTTTTGGATCTGAACATTCATGCCACAATAAACAAAAATTACATTGAAAAATATCATTGTTGAGGAAATCGTTAACTGGTAGCTGCTCGGTCGTCCAGTGAGTAGGGGATTAATAGGTTAATCGGCAAGTTAATCGGATATTTAATCAATTAATCGGACGATTTATCGGGTAATCGGCTACTCGGGGACCCTATGAGTAGGGATTAATCGGCAAGTTAACTGGTTAATTGAATGAATTCTTGAACAGGGAAAAATATGTTAGGAATCATTCCGCATCAAAAATTATGTTTTTATCATTTACCTACTCGAGGACAAGCAGGAATTATGCTTGGGGATGCTTCATACGTCTCTAGCGTGTCTATAATTTTTGATTGTTCCATGCTATTATATATTCTGTTTTGGATGTTTAATGGGCTTATTTATACACTTTTATATTATTTGGGGGGCTAACCTATTAACCAGAGGCCAAGCCTAAATTGTTGTATTTTTGCCTATTTCAGTGTTTTGCACAAAAAGAATATCAAACGGAGTCCAAACGGAATGAAACCTTCGGGAGCGTGATTTTTGGAACAAACGTGATCCAGAGGCCTTGGAGTGGACGTCAAGCAATCAACGAGGAGGCCACGAGGCAGGGGGCGCGCCTACCCCCCTGGGCGCGCCCTCCACCCTCGTGGGCCCCTCGTGGCTCCACCGACCTACTTCCTCCTCCTATATATACCTACGTATCCTGAAAACATTAGAGGGCACCACGAAAACCTAATTCCACCGCCACAACCTTATGTATCTGTGAGATCCCATCTTGGGGGCTTTTCTGGCGCTCTGCCGAAGGGGCATTGATCACGGAGGGATTCTACATCAACACCATAGCCCCTTCGATGATGTGTGAGTAGTTTACCTCAGACCTTCGGGTCCATAGTTATTAGCTAGATGGCTTCTTCTCTCTCTTTGGATCTCAATACAAAGTTCTCCTCGATCTTCTTGGAGATCTATTCGATGTAATCTTCTTTTGCGGTGTGTTTGTCGAGATCCGATGAATTGTGGGTTTATGATCAAGACTATCTATGAAAAATATTTGAATCTTCTCGGAATTCTTTTATGTATGATTGGTTATCTTTGCAAGTCTCTTCGAATTATCAGTTTGGTTTGGCCTACTAGATTGGTCTTTCTTGCAATGGGAGAAGTGCTTAGCTTTGGGTTCAATCTTGCGGTCCTTGATCCCAGTGACAGTAGGGGAAACGACACGTATTATATTGTTGCCATCGAGGATGAAAAGAAGTGGTTTATATCATATTGCATGAGTTTATCCCTCTACATCATGTCATCTTGCTTAAAGCATTACTCCGTTCTTATGAACTTATTCTAGATGCATGCTAGATAGCGGTCGATGTGTGGAGTAATAGTAGTAGATGCAGGCAGGAAACGGTCTACTTTTCACGGACATGATGCCTATATACATGATCATACCTAGATATTCTCATAATTATTCGCTTTTCTATCAATTGCTCGACGGTAATTTGTTCAGCTACAGTAATACTTATGCTATCTTGAGAGAAGCCACTAGTGAAACCTATGGCCCCCGGGTTTATTCTCCATCATACAAGTTTCCAATCTATTTTATTTTGCAATCTTTACTTTCAATCTATATCATAAAATACCAAAAATATTTATCATATTATTATTATCTCTATCAGATCTCACTCTTGCGAGTGGCCATGAAGGGATTGACAACCCCTTTATCGCGTTGGTTGCAAGGTTCTTATTTGTTTGTGTACATAAGAGGTGACTCATGCGTGGTCTCCTACTGGATTGATACCTTGGTTCTCAAAAACTGAGGGAAATACTTACGCTACTTTGCTGCATCACCCTTTCCTCTTCAAGGGAAAACCAACGCATTCTCAAGAGGTAGCACCGGGCTGGGAAGATGAGATGCTAGAAGTTGAGGCCTTCCACAAGCCGCCCAGGAGCCTCACCGACCCCACCAACGACAATAATCATAGGGTACCACTAATATGTCGGGAGCAGGCTTACGCTAACCATGGGTCGCAGGTGGACCAGGCCATAGTGGCGGATGGGGACCCCAGGGCGGCAACCCCACTCCAACCGGGGGTAGCGCACTGGGGGCTGCATGGGAGGGGTCTGGAGCTAGGCCCTTCCCCGAGCCGCATGGAGAAAGGCGCTTCCCGGAGGTAGGTCCTCTCCCGAGGTGGTGTCGGCGAGCCCTTCCCCCCGGCAGAGGGCCCGTGGTCGCCGAGGGCACCTCTAGCATTGCCCTTGCCCCTTGGCACCGTCCTGGTTTCTGGACGCCCCAACGGTGGTCGGGGGTGGTGCAGGGCGGGGCCCTCGTCTGCCGATATGAAGCAAGCCTCACGCCTGTGAAGGTCTCCGTCCGTGACACTCTGACATAATAATGAGTGGGTATGTGCACGCCCTGGAGTCTCCGGAGAGCCGCCCTCGGGCCTCAGGGAGTCCCGCCCACGTCCTAGTGGAAGCACCATGCTACGCGCTGGCCGTCGACACTGTCCCCCAATGACTATGCTCACAGCCAGTGAAAGCACTTAGCTCCGCGTTGGTGAGAAGACAAGAAGACTAGCTAGGTGCCGGATGCGGCCATTTGATTTTATTTCCCCTGTTTTTTGTAGCTCGATTCGCCGCTCCCCTTTTTTTGGATTGAACACAGAGTCTTTTCTGCCTTCAAGCATGGGGGGTTCTTCTCTTATTGAGTCGATTTCTTGTGTTTCGGTTGCGTGCTTTGTTCCAAGGCTCGCGCCTGCCAGTCCTCCCCCTTGCGAGCGCCTCGCGATCGGGGGCTGGGCATGGTGTGAGCACAACAGTCGTGCTGGGGCAAACCTGGGTGGTCACAGGCCGCCGCCGCGCGCACGACTTGCCATAGTCTGGCATCTGCTCCTCGGGAGGCTCTCGCGGGCGAGACGGCAGGCCCCTCGGGAGGTCGAAACCTCCCAAGCCTAGAAGGAGCTCCTGTCGGGAGAAGGGTGTAACACCCACGATGCGGCTATATCTCCCACGTTTCGGGGCACGACTTAGAAGCATAACCGCATGGTAGGCATGTCACAAGACGGGTAATCTTTACACATCCCATGTACTGAATAAGAATGGGATAAAGAGTTGGCTTACAATCGCCACTTCACACAATACATAAAAATAGCATTACATCATCCAGAATACAATCAAGGTCTGACTACAGGACCAAATAAAGAAACACAAACCCAAATGCTAGATCCCCGATCGTCCTGACTGGGCTCCACTACTGATCAAAAGGAAACGAAACACCACAACAAAAAGGTCTTCATCGAGCTCCCGCTTGAGCTCGGTTGTGTCACCTGCACTGGTAACATCAGCACCTGCAACTGTTTGGAAGTATCTGTGAGTCACGAGGACTCAGCAATCTCACACCCGCGAAATCAAGACTATTTAAGCTTATGGGTAGGAAAGGTGTAGTGAGGTGGAGCTGCAGCAAACACTAAGCATATATGGTGACTAACTTACGCAAATGAGAGCGAGAAGAGAAGCAAAGCACGGTCGATAAACTATCATGATCAAGAAGTGATCCTGAAACTACTTATGTTCAAGCATAACACGAGACCGTGTTCTCTTCTCGGACTCCGCCGAAAAGAGACCATCATGGCTACACACGTGGTTGATGCATTTTAATTAAATTAAGTGTCAAGTTCTCTACAACCGGATATTAACAAATTCCCATCTGCCCATAACTACGGGCATGGCTTTCGAAAGTTCAAAACCCTGCAGGGGTGTCCCAACTTAGCCCATCACAAGCTCTCACGGTCAACGAAGGATATTCCTTCTCCCAGGACGACCCGATCAGACTCGGAATCCCAGTTACAAGACATTTTGACAATGGTAAAACAAGACCAGCAAGACCGCCCAATGCGCCGACATCCTGATTGGAGCTGCACATATCTCGTTCTCAGGGCAACACCGGATGAGCGCTCCTTACAACTAAAACCAGCCCTCAAGTTTCCCCGAGGTGGCGCTGCAAAGGACTCTAGTTCAGACCAACACTTAGACAAGCACTGGCCCAGAGAGGCTTAAAATAAAGATGACCCTTGGGTTGGCCGACCCAAGGGAAGGGTAATAGGTTGTTAGGAAAATGTAAAACCAAGGTTGGGCCTTGCTGGAGGAGTTTTATTCAAAGCGAACTGTCAAGGGGTTCCCATAACACCCAACCGCGTTAGGAACGCAAAATCAAGGAACATAACACCGGTATGACGGAAACTAGGGCGGCAAGAGTGGAACAAAACACCAAGCAAAAGGCCGAGCCTTCCACCCTTTAACAAGTATATAGATGCATTAATTAAATAAGAGATATTGTGATATCCCAACATATCCATGTTCCAACATGGAACAAACTTCGTCTTCACCTGCAACTAGCAACGCTATAAGAGGGGCTGAGCAAAGCGGTAACATAGCCAAACAACAGTTTGCTAGGAAAGGTGGGTTAGAGGCTTGACATGGCAACATGGGAGGCATGATATAGCAAGTGGTAGGTATCGCAGCATAGCAATAGAGCGAACAACTAGCAAGCAAATATAGAAGTGATTTCAAGGGTATGGTCATCTTGCCTGAAATCTCGCAAGGAAGAAGAACGAGTCCATGAAGGAGAAAAACAGACGTAGTCGAACAGATCCTCACAAACGTGACGTTATCGGAACCAATCCGAAGAAGCAACACCGGAAAGAAGCAAACAACATAGTAAACAACCTTCACATAAGCATGGCATGATGCACAACCAAGTATGATGCATGACCGATTTAATGAAGCATGGCATGGCAAAGTGCACAAACAATCCTACAAATTAAGTGGAGCTCAATATGCAACTCCGTTGCATATTGACGAAACACCACGTGACTTATTTAGTTCACTCTCGTTTATGTACTCAACAATATTAAATGTTTATTAACATGGCAAGGGGTGAAGCACAACAAAACTACCTATCTAGGCAAGTTTAAATGAGGCCGGAACAACAAGCAACAAGTCCGGAACATCCTCATGTGCATATTTTTGGTTATGGTATTGCTCTGCCCTAAACCATATTTTAGAGTTGTCAAACATGCAAAGTAAGGTCACCATGTTACTCTATGCATTTTCTACCCCATTTACATATAAACTTTGCTAAGTTTGGAGCTACGGTTATTAAGTTATGAAATCAATCATTTTAGCATGTTATTAAAGCAAATTAAAGCAAACGTCATTTTAAGCATTTTTAACATAGATGAAAGTTGGATATTATAAAACTAGACAAGATTCTAAGCATTTTTCATATAAGGTTTGTTCAATTTGGATGCATGATTTGAGAGTTATGTTATGCATGAACTAGGAGGACTTTTCTGCAAAACTATAAAACACTGGATAAAAGATAAATTCACAGATCTGTAAAAAAACATATATGGGCCGAAACAGAGGCTGGCCCAACAGTGGAAGGGAAAAAAAGATGGGCACTGGATCTGGCCTCACCATGGGCATTGGCCCGTTGGTGGAGCTGGGCTGGAACGCAGAGGTGGGCCCATGCGCGGCTGCAAGGCCGGCTGGATCGAAGGAGGCTGGGCTTTGCAATCTGGCATGGGAGGCCGCTCGACGAAGCGGGTCACGGTCAGCCCACACGTGCGAGCGCTCGTCCTGGACGAAGCAGAGGCACGCAGCAGCAGGGCGAACTCCGGCGGTCGCGGAGAAGGTGACCGGCAGCGCTCGGGACCAGCGGGAGACGGCGAAGGCAAGGGGGGATCCGACCGGATCCAAGGCGGAGCGACCGAAACAGGGCAATGGTGGACTTGGAGCTCCAGGCATCGGCTTACATGGTGGCTTGGTGCAGTTCGGGCGCAGAGGAGCGGCGGTGCTGGTAGCCTACTCCGGTGAGCGGCAGGATGGAGAGGGGTCGGCACGGGAGCTCGATGGCGTCCGGATCCAAGCGCGAGAGGTCTACGGTTCCGTAACTCCCGTTTCCTGCCGGATCGAAGCAGAGGCAGCGGGGTGGCGGACATGGCGCCAACGCGGGCGATGGCGAGGAGTTCCAAGGGCGGCAACGTTGTTCGGTTCCTGTGAGAGAGAGAGAGATGTGAGAGGAGGGAGTAGAGGCAGGGAAGGAGAAGGAAAGAGCAGGGGAGGAGCGGCGACGGGGTCGGCCTGCAGGTCACTGGTGGCGCGCTCGGGCTCAAATGCGATGAGGAGGAGGCAGGGAGCAGGGGGGCTCGGGTTGGTGTGGTGGTGAAAGCGAGGAGGGTGTTTTTTGGATCAGGGATGAACCCGAGGAGGAAGAGACAGGAGGAGTGGCGGTGGCTTGGGGTGGATGGGACAAGTGCCCTAGGTTTTAGGGTTTGGTCTGAAATTAGACTAGGGGTGGACTATATATATGGAAAATAGTGGAGTTGGACCATCCGATCGAAATCAGATGGATGAGATAAAATGCTAGGGAAGTCCAAACAAATAATCGCAGATGTTTTAGGGATGTTTGGGGATGATCCGAATCCAACGGGGACGACTGCGCGGGTCGGGTCCAGGACAGCTTTCGGACGCGCGCGTGAGGAGGGCCGCGGGCTGATGAGAGAGCTTAGGTTGCATAGCGGTAGGTAGTGGACTGTGTAGACGGTCTAGAGAGGAAAGAGAGGGAAATCCCGACAACAGTTTTCGGAGACCGAAAACGTCCGACGTTTGACCGACTATATTGCCGCTATAGTTATCCATTGGGGCACCAAACGAACTCCGAATGCGATGAAACTTGGCAGGCGGCCTACCTACAACATAACAACACCGCATGCCAACTATCATCCCATTCCGAGAACATTTTCCGGCCACTTAAAAATAATATTTCAGTCGTGCCATGGGCGCGTGCAAGTGTGACTGGGCTCAAAACGGACAACAGACGGAACTGGAGAAACCCGGACAGATGCAAGTTTTGAAAACATGATGATGCAATGCACATGATGACATGATAAAATGCAACACGCAAGCGAATGACATGGCAACGACGGTGAATAACTGGAAGACACATGGCGCATTGGTCTCGGGGCTTCACAACACTCCACCACTACGAGAGGATCTCGTCCCGAGATCTAGGATGGCACCGGAGAGAAAATGGAAGAGGAAGAGGAAGAGGTAAAAACTAAGTTGCTTCTTTGACAAATGAGTGAAACCATGAACCTTGAGAGGTTGAACCATTTAAGAAAAGAAAACAACGGAGATGATCAAAATTAAAAACACTCCGTTAGAAAAGAGGAACAAGGAACCTTACTAGACCCTTGTAGGTTGAAAGACATAAGAAAAGTGTTACAATGGACAATAGGTACATCCAAGCACTCCGATTAAAATGAGATGTACAAGGAACGATAAGGATCAATTATGACAACACTCCGGTTGGAGAAAGAAGGTAAGGAATATGAGCTTGGCAAAATGGAAGCACTTGGATGCGACTCCGGTTAGAAGAGGAATGATAGACACAACACTCCGGTTAAAACAGGATAAAAAACGAAAAAGAATGATATAGTTTGGGCAGCACTCCGACTGTAAATGGAAGGGATTGAACATGAATTTGACAAGATGAGAGGATACTTGACAAAAACAACAACACACTGCCTCCGGAACTATTGAAAGAATGGCACAAGGGGTAAGAAAGGTTTCAGACAGCACTCCGGTTGAGAAGGGAGGCAAAACTTGATAAGATGAGAGAACTTGAATGAAATCACGACACTCTGGTCGAATGGATAAGCAAAAGGAAAGAACATGATCTTTGACAACAAATGGGATGATGGGTCGAAGAGTGCAACATCACAATGCCTCCGGAAGAAATGAAAGAAATGAATTTACTGAATGGAGGAAAACAAGATCTTAAAAGAGCACGCTTACACGAGATGCTAGAACAGAGTTGTTGGATTATCAGCAATGAAAGGATAAGCTTGTTGTGGCCTTATGGAAAACATCTCAAAACTATGAGGTGAAATTATGCCACTAACGGAAACAATAGATTGGATTGATATGAACAAGGAGATGAGAAACTTATTTCACCGGGAGGATAAATGAAGGACTTGGGTCATTTATAAGCACCATAAATAGCAACAATTCTTAGGGAAGGCTTTAGGTGAAACATGACACAAGATAACTCCAATGAAGAGATTGATGGGTTGCAAAGGATCTCATGAACGAATTGAAAATGATGGGTTTAAAATATGTCATTCCGGACAACTTATAAATCATGAACCACGAATTGAAATTGTCAACAGTGACATAACACCACCTCGAAAGATAAAGTAGAACGAATTGCACTTCGGAATGCAAGATGAAGAATACTTGAGCTCCTCTGAAAGGAATCTTGATGAACGCTTCGAGAAGGAATTAAGTCCTTGATGAACCATCATGTAAAACCTAAATGAAGAACTCCGGAAATAAAAGGATGATAAAAAGAAAGAGAGGTTGAAAACACAAGGTGAAGCCTTGCGATGATTTATATGGAGCTTCGCGATGAGATGATGCGGAAAAACCTAGAACTCCGGAAAAGAAAGATGAACAAATGAAATCAAGAATTTTGATGAACCTTCGGAATAAGGAATTAATCACTTGGATGAAACAAGAGTAAGAATTATGTTATGCGTATCCTTCACCAATTTAAATTGATGACAAACAACGGATTTGGGATACTACTTATTCTCGTAAAAAGGATTAAGATAGATATAGCGCAAACTTGGGAAAAGGCTTCAACGAACCACCGTTAGGATTTGAAAGAATGAATGAATTGATATGAGAACATAGGAAGAGAACTCTTGAACGAACCACCGTAAGAATTGAAAATGAGAGTAGCGAAGGCACAAATCACCGGGTAGAATTGGAAAATGAATGAAGATACTTGAGAGAGTTTAGATACAAGTGAACGAAGAGATCACAAGCTGATTAGAGAATAATTGAATGATGCACCGGTAAGATTTGGAGAACAATAGCTGAAAGTTGAGGATGAATAAACCCGAAATGATGGCCTTCGGAGAATCAAACTGAAAAGAATCTTTAATTGCTCCGGATTGGTGAAAAGAATTTTTACAATCAAAAACAATTATGAGAGGATGGCATCAAGCTAGAACCATGAATCTTGAAGAGAATGAAGCAAGATTTAGAGGAAACACTTCTTTTGTCTTCAAAATCCGAGAATGACGACGAGAAACACCACCATGATAATTGATGAGACACCCCGGTAGAATGAAAAGCGAAGAGGTTGAGCCAACAACAAAAGAGTTTGAAAGATCTTGGGGAAAGACATATGACTGATGATAATTCATTCTTACGTCGAACTTGGAAAAGAATTTGAGAGTAACTCCGAGAAAATAAGACAAGTCAGGTAAGATCCTGGGAAAAGACCTGTGGGTTAGGGCCCACTCAAGAGAAACACCGTTGAAAAAATTGCTTGAAAAGAGAGATTGCACCGTTTGAATTAAAAGGCTTGAATGAGATAATACCCTCGGAATAGGTTGAAGGAATGCAGAGTGGAAACACGAATCTTCTAAGATATCTTCAGCACTCCGAAACAATTGAATAGCGAGAAGTGGATGATTAAGAGGTGCACCGACATGAGAAAACATTAGAAACAAGGAAAGGAGATGATCGATAAAGCTTGAATTGAATCCACCGGAGAAGAAAAGAGAATGAAGAATGATGAACTTGAGGCTCCGTTAGTATCTCCCTGAGAATCACCGGATAAGAACATTGACGGAAAGGAATGAAGAGGCTTCCCATCAATAAGATGTATAGTTTATTAAGAAATCCGAGTCCTTAAAGAAAAAGGGTGGGAGGGTGGGAAAAACAAAGGCAACTTGGGGACGGATGAAACAAACAACGTTGGGAAAAACGAGAGGTGATCTTGCGGATGTTAAAATGATTGGGTCCACTTGAAGAGAAAACACACCAGTTGAAAAGGATTGACATGACAATCCCAATTATCATGAAGGATTGGTATTCACATAGGAGTATGAGAACATCATTTGGGGAAGGTATGGAATCAACACTTGACATTGAAGCAACTCGAATACCACAACTCAAAACAAAACAAAGGATTGGCTTGCAAAATAAGCAGGAACAAACATATGATAGAGATTTCATCCGAAGTTTTCATGGTGGGGCCCACACAGGCTCGATCGTACAACACCATCATGTACAAGGCAGTGCACATGACATACGAAGCGTCCCCGAGTCAGCATAGCCAAGGACTCTTTAAGACACAATGAGACCACTGTAAAACCAACCGTGGATAGGCGGACCACTAGACATCGAACCCCAATCTCATTCATGCATCTGTCGGAAAGATATCCTAGGAGCTACTTGAATTCCCACTTATAAACTCCTGAAAATTTCTGGTTATGCAATCAGGTGTTGGGGATACAGGGGAAGCATAATATCTCACCCAAACTAACAATACCTACATCCAGATGTATCCATCCTTCAACACATAACCAAGAAACCTTCAGAAATCGTGTACCTCAACCTTCGAAAAGCATCCATTATACGAGTTATGGCAATACTCCCGAACTCCCGCCCCATTACTGGGTAGCGTCGAGGTTATCTCACCAACAACCGCATAAAAGAGATTTTCGATGTCGGCGAACTCAGGTATTCCAGAACTGTAACGATAAAATTGTGATGACAACACCTCGGAGCTCAACTCCCTGGGACACTGCCACAACCCCTAAATGTCAGGAGGCACCAAGAACAATGTTCTCGTCACAAAACCATCGGAACAATTCCAAGATACCCGCGTGATCCTAAAAAAAATTCGTGAAATTTAAGAAGAGAAGAGTCAAAACTCTACGTCAGGAGGCCTCACCAGAGCGACGAAGGGACTGAGGAGTAAAAAGAATCCTACTCTCCGATATATATAATCCTAAGACTCAAAACATTTTTCTAGACTCAACAACGCCAGCGATTCGATCAAGCAGGGGGCTCCTAAGTCGGGGAAGGCTCTGATTACCAACTTGTAACACCCACGATGCGGCTATATCTCCCACGTGTCGGGGCACGACTTAGAGGCATAACTGCATGGTAGGCATGTCGCAAGAGGGGTAATCTTTACACATCCCATGTACTGAATAAGAATGGGATAAAGAGTTGGCTTACAATCGCCACTTCACACAATACATAAAAATAGCATTACATCATCCAGAATACAATCAAGGTCCGACTACGGAACCAAATAAAGAAAGACAACCCCAAATGCTAGATCCCCGATCGTCCCAACTGGGCTCCACTACTGATCAAAAGGAAACGAAACACCACAACGAAAAGGTCTTCATTGAGCTCCCGCTTGAGCTCGGTTGCGTCACCTGCACTGGTATCATCGGCACCTGCAACTGTTTGGAAGTATATGTGAGTCACGAGGACTCGGCAATCTCACACCCGCGAGATCAAGACTATTTAAGCTTATGGGTAGGAAAGGTGTAGTGAGGTGGAGCTGCAGCAAACACTAAGCATATATGGTGACTAACTTACACAAATGAGAGCGAGAAGAGAAGCAAAGCACGGTCGATAAACTATCATGATCAAGAAGTGATCCTGAAACTACTTACGTTCAAGCATAACACGAGACCGTGTTCTCTTCCCGGACTCCGCTGAAAAGAGACCATCACGGCTACACACGCGGTTGATGCATTTTAATTAAATTAAGTGTCAAGTTCTCTACAACCGGATATTAACAAATTCCCATCTGCCCATAACTGTGGGCATGGCATTCGAAAGTTCAAAACCCTGCAGGGGTGTCCCAACTTAGCCCATCACAAGCTCTCATGGTCAACGAAGGATATTCCTTCTCCCAGGACGACCCGATCAGACTCATAATCCCTGTTATAAGACATTTCGACAATGGTAAAACAAGACTAGCAAGACCGCCTGATGCGTCGACATCCTGATAGGAGCTGCACATATCTCGTTCTCAGGGCAACACCGGATGAGCGCTCCGTACAACTAAAACCAGGCCTCAAGTTTCCCCGAGGTGGCGCTGCAAAGGACTCTAGTTCGGACCAACACTTAGACAAGCACTGGCCCGGGGAGGCTTAAAATAAAGATGACCCTTGGGTTGGCCGACCCAAGGGAAGGGTAATAGGTTGCTAGGCAAATGTAAAACCAAGGTTGGGCCTTGCTGGAGGAGTTTTATTCAAAGCGAACTGTCAAGGGGTTCCCATAACACCCAACCGCGTTAGGAACGCAAAATCAAGGAACATAACACCGGTATGATGGAAACTAGGGTGGCAAGAGTGGAACAAAACACCAGGCCTAAGGCCGAGCCTTCCACCCTTTACCAAGTATATATATGCATTAATTAAATAAGAGATATTGTGATATCCCAACATATCCATGTTCCAACATGGAACAAACTTCATCTTCACTTGCAACTAGCAACGCTATAAGAGGGGCTGAGCAAAGCGGTAACATAGCCACACAACGGTTTGCTAGGAAGGGTGTGTTAGAGGCTTGACATGGCAATATGGGAGGCATGATATAGCAAGTGGTAGGTATCGAGGCATAGCAATAGAGCGAGCAACTAGCAAGCAAAGATAGAAGTGATTTCGAGGGTATGGTCATCTTGCCTGAAATGCCACAAGGAAGAAGAGCGAGTCCATGAAGGAGACAAACGGACGTAGTCGAACAGATCCTCACAAACGCGACGTTATCGGAACCAACCCGAAGAAGCAACACCAGAAAGAAGCAAACAACATAGTAAACAACCTTCACATGAGCATGGCATGATGCACAACCAAGTATGATGCATGACCGGTTTAATGAAGCATGGCATGGCAAAGTGCACAAACAATCCTACAAATTTAGTGGAGCTCAATATGCAACTCCGTTGCATATTGATGAAACACCACGTGACTTATTTAGTTCCCTCTCGTTTATGTACTCAACAATATTAAATGTTTATTATCATGGCAAGGTGTGAAGCATAACAAAACTACCTATCTAGGCAAGTTTAAATGAGGCCGGAACAACAAGCAACAAGTCCGGAACATCCTCATGTGCATATTTTTGGTTATGGTACTGCTCTGCCCTAAACCATATTTTAGAGTTGTTAAACATGCAAAGTAAGGTCACCATGTTAATCTATGCATTTTTCTACCCCATTTACATATAAAGTTTGTTAAGTTTGGAGCTACGGTTATTAAGTTATGAAATAAATCATTTTAGCATGTTATTAAAGCAAATTAAATCAAACATCATTTTAAGCATTTTTAACATAGATAAAAGTTGGATATTATAAAACTAGACAAGATTCTAAGCATTTTTCATATAAGATTTGTTCAATTTGGATGCATGATTTGAGAGTTATGTTCTGCATGAACTAGGAGGACTTTTCTGCAAAATTGTAAAACACTGGATAAAAGATAAATTCGCAGATCTGTAAAAAAAATATGGGCCGAAACAGAGGCAGGCCGAACAGTGGAAGGGAAAAAAAGTGGGGCACTGGATCTGGCCTCACCATGGGCCTTGGCCCGTTGGTGGAGCTGGGCTGGAACACAGAGGCAGGCCCATGCGCGGCTGCAAGGCCGGCTGGATCGAAGGAGGCCGGGCTTTGCGATCTGGCACGGGAGGCCGGTTGACGAGGCGGGACGTGGTCAACCCACGTGTGTGAGCGCTCGTCCTGGATGAAGCAGAGGAACGCAGCAGCAGGGCGAACTCTGGCGGTTGAGGAGAAGGTGACCGGCGGCGCTCGGGACCAGCGGGAAACGGCGAAGGCAAGGGGGATCCGACCGGATCCAAGGCGGAGCGACCGGAACAGGGCTATGGTGGACTTGGAGCTCCAAGCATCGGTATACATGGCGGCTTGGTGCAGTTCAGGCGTAGAGGAGCGGCGGTGCTGGTAGCCTACTCCGACGAGCGGCGGGATGGAGAGGGGTCGGCACAGGAGCTCGATGGCGTCCGGATCCAAGCGCGAGAGGTCTGCGGTTCCGTAACTCCCGTTTCCTATCGGATCGAAGCGGAGGCAGCGGGGTGGCGGACATGGCGCCAACGCGGGCGATGGTGAGGAGTTCCAAGGGCGGCAGCGTTGTTCGGTTCCTGTGAGAGAGAGAGAGAGAGAGAGAGAGAGATGTGAGAGGAGGGAGTAGAGGCAGGGAAGGAGAAGGAAAGAGCAGGGGAGGAGCGGCGACGGGGTCGGCCTGCAGGTCACTGGTGGCGCGCTCGGGCTCAAATGCGACGAGGAGGAGGCAGGGAGCAGGGGGCTCGGGTTGGTGTGGTGGTGAAAGCGAGGAGGGTTTTTTTGACCGGGGATGAACCCGAGGAGGAAGAGACAGGAGGAGTGGCGGCGGCTTGGGGTGGATGGGACAAGTGCCCTAAGTTTTAGGGTTTGGTCTAAAATTAGACTAGGGATGGACTATATATATGGAAAAGAGGGGAGTTGGACCATCCAATCAAAATCAGACGGATGAGATAAAATGCTAGGGAAGTCCAATCAAATAATCGCAGATGTTTTATGGATGTTTGGGGATGACCCGAATCCAACGGTGACGACTGCCCGGGTCGGGTCTGGGACAACTTTCGGACGCGCGCGTGAGGAGGGCCGCGGGCTGATGAGAGTGCTTAGGTTGCCTGGCGGTAGGTAGTGTACTGTGTACACGGTCTAGAGATGAAAGAGAGGGAAAGCCCGGCAACAGTTTTCGGAGACCGAAAATGTCCGATGGTTGACGGACTATATTGCCGCTATAGTTACCCGTTGGGGCACCAAACGAACTCCGAATGCGATGAAACTTGGCAGGCGGCCTACCTACAACATAACAACACCGCATGCCAACTTTCATCCCATTCCGAGAACATTTTCCGGCCACTTAAAAATAATATTTCGGACATGCCACGGGCGCGTGCAAGTGTGACTGGGCTCAAAACGGACAACAGGCGGAACTGGAGAAACCCGGACGGATGCAAGTTTTGAAAACATGATGATGCAATGCACATGATGACATGATAAAATGCAATACGCAAGCGAATGACATGGCAACGACGGCGAATAACTGGAAGACACCTGACACATCGGTCTCGGGGCGTCACAAAGGGCACATCAGCAACCCCAAGGACCGCGCATGGCCTACCAGGACCAAGGTAAATCACAACAACAACTCAGTCAAGGGGTTCGCAAAAACACGTTCCAAGCCCAGCCTAAAGGAAAAATGAAAAATATCAATTTACATGCATGAGGGGCTCCCCTCCAAAATGCTCTCACGTCCTGCAGGGTCGTGCCCAACTCTCTGTGCAAAGGTTCAAGCGAAGGAACGCGGGCTCAGTCGGACATCTCTCTTGCAACATCGTCTTGGTCGCTCTCATGCGCGCTGCTGGCGCCATCGCTGGAGCCGTCTTCGCCATCGTCGACTGCACTGTCTTCATTTGCCGCGACCACCACTACATCGTCTTCGGTGGCGAACGCCCTGACTAGGGCATCCACGTGATTATCAACCCAATGCGCGAGGTTGTCACGAATAACCCCGGGAACTGGAGCAATGACGGTGTCGAAGTCGAAATGGGGGTCGCGGTCCTGGAGGTGGCTGAAGACACAGGAGAACGCATGCCCAAGGAGGCCCGGCTCCTCTGTTCGACAAGCTCACGAGCCCTCGTAGCCTGGTCCTCCAGGCGGGTCACGATCTCGGTGAAGAAGCGGAGATGGCTGGCGTAGTCCTCCACATGGGGATGAGGGACGCTCTCCTCGCAGATAGAGCCCAATGCTCGGTTGGCCCTCACTCGGAGATCCTGGAGCATGAGGGCGTGCTCGCGCTGCAGCGTTTGATGGTGGCACGCCTCCTCCCTGTTCTGCTGCACAAGGGACGTGATGCCGTCAATCTGCTACTAGAGCGAGAGCAGATCCACACGAGCCTCGGCCAGGTCGGCCTGAGCAGAGGTCAGGGCCTCCGAGGTGGCCTTCTTGCGTCGTTCCGCCTCGTCCAACCTTGCCCTGAGGGCAGCGGTCCTTGTCGGTGTCAAAACCGGCGGATCTCGGGTAGGGGGTCCCGAACTGTGCGTCTAGGCCGGATGATAACAGGAGGCAAGGGACACGAAGTTTTACCCAGGTTCGGGCCCTCTCGATGGAGGTAAAACCCTACGTCCTGCTTGATTAATATTGATGATATAGGTAGTACAAGAGTAGATCTACCACGAGATCGGAGAGGCTAAACCCTAGAAGCTAGCTATGGTATGATTGTTGTTGTGTATGTTGTCCTACGGACTAAAACCCTCCGGTTTATATAGACAGCGGAGAGGGTTAGGGTTACACAAAGTCGGTTACAATGGTAGGATATCTACATATCCGTATCGCCAAGCTTGCCTTCCACGCCAAGGAAAGTCCCTTCCAGACACGGGACGGAGTCTTCAATCTTGTATCTTCATAGTCCAGGAGTCCGACTGAAGGTATAGTCCGGCCATCCGGACACCCCCTAATCCAGGACTCCCTCAGTAGCCCCCGAACCAGGCTTCAATGACGATGAGTCCGGTGCGCAGATTGTCTTCGGCATTGCAAGGCGGGTTCTCCTCCAAATTCCGTGTACCTGTTGAATAAAGTCCGGTTTCTTGTAGATGTTGTGCTCCTTGGCTTCAATGCCCAATAATGGCTGCTTCCCACGTGTCAAACGAATATGAAAAGTCTGAGTGTTTTTACATTCACACCCCTAGCCGCGTAAATGAGCTTCCCTATTTAAGGGGATGAGGATTTAGATCCAAACCACATCTTCCCCCCTTCACGAGTGTTCATCAGAGCGCATCCGACAAAGGTCCATTCCACCATGGCCAGCCATCGCAACTCCTCCTTTCGCCCTTCCAGCCCTCAGCCTGGATATTGGGAGAGATGCTCCATCCCGCATAGCGAACTAGTGACGCTCCAGACCAAGGGATTTCTCCCCCCGGCCTATATGGTCCCGGTTCGAGCCGGCCTTGCCATCTATAATGGCGGAGAGCAAGCGGAGAGTGCCCCCAATCCCTTCGAAGGAGAGCGGGTGTGCCTCGTCCCTTATTTAATAAGGGGGCTCGGATTTCCAATCCATCCATTTCTCCGGGGGCTCCTGGAGTTCTATGGCCTCCAGCTACACAATCTCACGCCTGCCTCCATATTGCATATCGCGGGCTTCATAGCCCTCTGCGAGCTATTTTTGGGTATCAAGGCTCATTTTGGGCTATGGAAAAGGTTATTCTGCCTTGTGCCCCGCTCTAAGGAGGGGTCAATGTATCAAGTGGGCGGAGCCGAAGTGTGGCGCATCGCCGGGACCGGATATCTATTCGGAACCCCAAAGAAGGCGTCCGAAGACTGGCCTTCGGAATGGTTTTATATAGAAGATGTCCCGCTGCCGGATCCTGTTCGGATTGGCCTACCTGAGTTCGATAGTGCTCCCTTAAAGAAGCGCCTAAGTTGGCGTCCACGGAGCCCTCAGAGGGAAAGTGACAGGGACATCATTTACCTGATGGGCCGAATAAGATTGTTAGCCCATTCCGGACTAACCATGATCGGGGTTATGGCCGGATGCATCATGCGGGGGGTGCAACTGCTTCAGTACAGAAGCCACCCCATGTGGGACTTCAACGGGGAGGACGACGCCACCCGCTACGGCCGTAAGGGGCCGGATTCATCTGCCGCTCTACTAAAGATCTTGTCCACTTTGTATAAGGGAGAAGAGGAGGAATTTCTCCGCGTCAACCCACAGGGTGGATTCTTATGCACAATCCCCCAAGATGGTAAGCGGTCGCATTTACTTGCCCATCTATTTTGTATTACCATTGTTAAATATTTAGTCTGATGACTTCAATGCAGGAACTGCACCGGGCTGTTAAGGAAATAAGCAGCCCTCCTCCACAACCCGAGGACCCAGGACGGTCCCTCGACCCGGCCTCTCAAGAGGATCCGGACATATCTGTGGAGCTGATTGATGGAGTGTTCCATCAATTGAGCAAGGACAACGCCTTGGTGGCCATTACGGCCGATTACCCAGGGCTAATCCCGGCCTCCCAGGTAACTGAGATCAAAGTCCCAGTACCCTAAATAGGTGTCCGCCCTCTCGTGTTTTCAGTTTCCTGATTACGACCGAACTTTGCAGGGGAGGTTTTTGAGGCGGAAGGCCGAACCTGCGGCGACAAGCCAACGAGGGGCCGTAGGGCCCCGTGGGCAGAAAAGAAGTGCATTCCGGACCGAGGCGTCAGCGCAAAGGTATGGCGCGCCCCCTTATCCCAGGTGTTATACCTTCGAGGCACATTGACACTCGTGCTCTCTTCAGGACAAAGAGACCTCGCTGGACTATATCTGGAGAGGCTGCCAATCGCGCCTCCACCAGCCAGGCTCCAAAGCCTAGTCCGGAGGCAGAGGCGAACGCAAGGCGCGCGCCAGACGCTCCTCCGACGGAGCATGTGGACGGGTTGTCTGCCACCAACTCTGAGGTGGAGAGTGCCACGAACCACAGGCGTCGCCGGACAATCCTTCACGACGCTTGTTTCTCCCAAGGGGCGTTAGATGCCTTCAATTCGGGAGATGCGTACCTCTGTGCCGCTCAAAATGGTCTAGCCAGAGCCACGGAGCAATATGTAAAAGACATACGGGTAAGAAAATTTTGGTAATTATATATATATATACCAGTAGCCCCCGAGACTTGAAACAGTTAGAATAACTGATTTAAGGATCATTTGTTATGCAGGTTCTTACAGAAAAGAATTCCCTACTGTCCAAGGAGCTGGAAGAGTGCAAAGCCCAACTTGAGGCTGCACTAGCCGCGGCAGGGGAGCCCAAGGAGACCCCCTCTGGTAATATACACTTCGAAAGATAAGTATTTTGCGAAGCACAGCATGGGTGCGAATCTGACAAATGAAATTTAAGATGGTGCCGGATTGAATCCGGAAAGGCAACACCTCCTACGCCAGTTAAAGGCTGGTGAGGAGGTGCTGACAAAGGTGAGGCAGGAGAAGAACGATCTCCAAGATGCCAACACCAAGCTGGGCGTCGAGTTGAAAGATGTTCGTGCCCAGCTATCAGACTCCGTTAAGGAGAATCAGCGGCTTCGGCGCGGCATATTTAGTAAGTGCTTGAACAAACCTTTGAAAGAAAGTTCGGCGGGGAAGTCGACTAACAGAGCAATGTCTGTAGGTGTGCTAACAGGTCGTCCTGCAGAGGAGATGCCCGGTTCTATGGGTGACCTTCTTCCCGAGCTCTCGCAACTGTTCGATCGAGTTCGGCAGGCGATGCAAGGCGTCGCCCAGGCCCTATGGCCATCCATCTCCATGCCCGAAGGTCTTGGAGAGCTTGCAGAGAAGCTAAAGGGAGCACGGCAGCGCTTCCGATTGTGGAAGATATCGGCCTGCCGTCAAGGCGCTAGGGAGGCCTGCGCCATGGTGAAGACGCGGTACGCAAAGGCTGACCCCAACCACATGGCTGAGGTCGGTCCTGTAGGGCCCGATGGGAAGGATATCCCTGTAAGCTTAGTATACGGCCAAGTAGAGTTGGCCGCAAAGTATTCCCAGCAGGACTATAAATTAGACAGCCTGTTAGATGGTATTGAAGAGGAATACAATCAGTCAAAATGACTATGTAACTTAATTGACATTTATAATGCCTTCTAGCCGGATTGTAGATCATTTGTCATGGCCGGCCTTTTCGCTTCAGCCTCGGGACCTGACGGTTCGGAGTGTGTCCGAATTCCCATGCGGTTATATAGGAATCGGGGAATGCATGGAGACCAGGCGTAGGGGTCATTAGTGCGTGAACAGACAAGTGCCCGACTAGTTATGTTATATTACATGGTTAGTAAGAAACATCTTCCAGGGAGAATAGTTCCGTTAGGGGTTCCTTTCCCTGGGAGGCATGCCCTAAGGTGCATGTCCATGCTGCGAAAAGAAACGCAGGAAAAACATCTGGGGGTGTATAGATAAAAATAAAAAAAGATCATCTTTAGTTCACCGACCGAATATTCCCTTAAGAACGCTAGCTTTCAGCTTCACCCAGTCTGAGGTACACGTCCAGCTGACCCGGCAGTAACAATCGCAGAGGTGCTCCCTTTACCACCTAGCCGAACAATCGGGAACATAGGGGTAAGCACAGGAGCCAGGCAACCCAGCTTGGCCAAAACTTAAGTCATATCGATGCATATAATGGTGAATAAAAGGTACATGCGGAAGTGTGACACATGTGTTGGGCATGAAGCCCGTGTGAATAAGCTTCTGTTTAAAGAAGCCCCCGGGTTTAATGAGCGCGGATAGCACGTCACTTTATGAGCCTTTAAAGGCTATAAGAGAGAGAGAGAAGAAGAGAAATGTAAGACAGAAAATATATAAAAAATGGACAAAGGAAGGAGACGAACACAGAGTCCGGCTCTAGGCGTAGAATCTTTGGAGACGGGCTGCGTTCCATGGGTTCGGCTCGAGTCGGTTATCCGATGCATCCCGTAGGCGGTACGCTCAACCAGTCAGGACTTGGTCAATTATGAAGGGACCTTCCCTCTTGGGCTTGAGTTTTTCCTTTTTCTTGTCCGGTAGTCGTAGAACTAATTCGCCAACGTTGTAATTTTTGGCCCGTACTTCTCTGCTTTGGTATCTTTGAGCCTACTATTGATAGAATGTGGAACGGGCTTTTGCCACATCATGCTCCTCCTCCAATGCGTCCAAGCTGTCCTGCTGATCGAGCTCGACTTCTCTTTCTTCGTACATTCGCACTCGAGGTGAGTCATGAATTATGTCGCAAGGCAAAACTGCCTCTGCGTCGTACACCATAAAGAATGGTGTGTATCCGATGGTTCGATTCGGCGTGGTCCGCAGCCCCCATAGTATGGAGTCGAGCTCCTCTACCCAGTGCGTGTTAGATTCCTTGAGGGACCGCACTAATCTGGGTTTGATGCCGCTCATGATAAGACCATTTGCATGTTCGACCTGGCCGTTAGTTTGTGGGTGATAGACGGAAGCATAATCGAGCTTGATGCCCATGTTTTTGCACCAGAGTTTTACCTCGTCGGCCGTGAAGTTCGTGCCGTTATCAGTGATGATGCTGTGGGGGACGCCGTAACGGTGTACAACCCCGGATATAAAGTCTATCACCGGTCCGGATTCGGCCGTCTTAACAGGCTTGGCTTCTATCCATTTGGTGAACTTATCCACCATGACCAGTAAGTATTTTTGCTTGTGGGTTCCACCTTTAAGGGGTCCAACCATGTCAAGCCCCCAGACCGCGAAGGGCCAAGTAATGGGGATAGTTTGGAGGGCGGTGGGTGGCATATGGCTTTAGTTTGCAAAGAGCTGGCAACCGGTGCATCGTTGGACTAAGTCCTGAGCGTCTGCCCGGGCCGTCGGCCAATAAAAGCCCGTACGGAAGGCCTTGCTTACAAGCGACCGAGCTGCAGCGTGATGACCGCCGAGTCCGGCATGAATTTCAGCCAGGAGGTTCCGCCCCTCCTCTTCGTAGATGCACCTTTGAAGGACTCCGGTAGTGCTTTTCTTATAAAGCTCTCCCTCGTGGACTCTGTAGGCTTTGGATCGCCGCACTATGCAGCGTGCCTCATTTTGGTCCTCGGGGAGTTCCTGCCTAGTAAGGTAGGCGAGGAATGGTTCTGTCCACGGGGCGATGACGACCATTATTACGTGGGCTGAAGGTGTTATTTCATTGGCAGAGCCTCCGATTGTGTCAGGATGTTCGGTGTCGGGCAGTGCGGTTGGGTCCGGGCTGTTATTGTTCGGCTCCCCTTCCCATACTACGGATGGCTTGAACAGCCTTTCCAAGAAGATGTTGGGGGGACTACATCGCGTTTTGCGCCGATGCGTGCCAGGACATCTGTCGCCTGATTATTTTCCCGGGCTATATGGTGAAATTCAAGCCCCTCGAACCGAGCTGACATTTTTAGGATGGCGTTGCGGTAAGCTGCCATTTTTGGATCCTTGGCATCGAAGTCTCCATTTATTTGGGATATTGTGAGGTTCGAGTCCCCGCGCACCTCTAGGCGTTGAATGCCCATGGATACTGCCATCCGGAGACCATGTAAAAGGGCCTCATATTCGGCTGCATTGTTGGAGTCCGTGTACATAATCTAGAGTACATATTGAACTGTGTCTCCTGTGGGGGACGTCAAAACAACGCCGGCCCCCAGTCCGGCAACATCTTGGATCCATCGAAATGCATGATCCAATTTGAATATGTGTCGTACTCTTTAGGGAGTTCGGCCTCCGTCCATTCTGCGACGAAGTCGGCCAAGACTTGTGACTTGATGGCTCGCCGTGGCTTATAAGTTATGTCGAACGGGAGGAGCTCAATGGCCCATTTTGCAATCTGGCCCATTGCGTCACGGTTGTTTATAATATCATTAAGTGGTACTTTCGAGGCTACTGTTATCGAACACTCTTGAAAGTAGTGTCGTAGCTTCCGGGATGCCATGAATGCCGCATACGCAATCTTTTGATAATGCGGGTACCGTGATTTGCAGGGAGTGAGGACAGTGGACACATAATAGACCGGCTTTTGAAGGGGGAATTTGTGTCCGTCCTCTTCTCGTTCGACGACGAGCACTGCGCTTACAACCTGATGTGTTGCTGCAATGTATAATAGCATTGGTTCACCAATGTTTGGCGCGGCCAGGACTGGGTTTCTTACCAGTATGGCTTTTATTTCGTCGAGTCCGGCCGTGGCTGCATCCGTCCATTCGAAGTGTTCGGTGTGCCGAAGGAGGCGGTAAAGGGGTAGGGCCTTTTCTCCCAAGCGGGAGATAAAGCGGCTTAGAGCCGCCACGCATCCGGTTAACTTTTGTATTTGTTTGAGGTCCTTTGGGATATCCAGTTGCGACAGAGCTCGGATCTTGGCTGGATTTGCTTCAATTCCTCTACCGGATACAATGAAGACCAAGAGCTTTCCGGCTGGAACGCCGAAAATGCATTTTTCCGGGTTGAGCTTGATGTCGTATGTTTGGAGGTTATCAAATGTGAGCCTCAAGTCGTCTACTAGAGATTCAACGTGTCTTGTTTTGACGACCACATCATCTACATATGCCTCCACTGTTTTGCCGATCTGGTTTGCCAGACATGTCTGAATCATGCGCTGATATGTTGCGCCGGCGTTTTTGAGCCCGAAATGCATCGTGTTGAAGCAGAATGGGCCGTATGGTGTGATAAATGTCATTGCGGCTTGGTCCGGTTCTGCCATCTTGATTTGATGGTAGCCGGAATATGCGTCGAGGAAACACAACGAATCGTGTCCTGCGGTAGCATCGATAATTTGATCGATGCGGGGGAGGGGGAAGGGATCCTTTGGGCAAGCCTTGTTAAGGTCTTTAAAATCAACACACAGGCGCCAGGATTTGTCCTTCTTTGGTACCATCACCAGGTTTGCTAGCCAGTCCGGATGTTTTATATCTCTGATGAATCCGGCCTCCAATAGCTTTGCTAGCTCCTCTCCCATGGCCTGTCTCTTAGGTTCGGAAAAACACCGAAGAGCCTGTTTGACAGGTTTGAATCCTGTTTGGATATTTAAGCTGTGCTCGGCCACCCTGCGTGGGATTCCTGCAATGTCTGAAGGGTGCCAGGCGAAAATGTCCCAGTTCTCTCATAGGAACTCTCGCAGTGCGGCGTCTACATCAGGGTTTAACTGTGCCCCGATGGAAGCTGTTTTATTGGGGTCCGTTGGATGGACTTGGAATTTGACTATTTCGTCCGCCGGTTTAAAGGAGGTGGACTTGGATCTTTTGTCGAGTACCACATCGTCCCTATTCACCGTAGAGCGCAGCGCAATCAGTTCATCAGCCGCTAGGGCTTCGGATAGTGCCTCAAGGGCCAGTGCGGCTATCTTGTTTTCGGCGCGGAGTGCTATGTCCGGATCACTAGCGAGAGTGATGATCCCGTTAGGCCCGGGCATCTTGAGCTTCATGTACCCATAATGGGGTATTGCTTGGAAGATTGTAAATGCTTCCCGCCCTGGTAGAGCGTGATAACCGCTGCTGAACGGAGCCACATGGAACGTGACCTCTTCGGACCTGTAATTATCCGGCGTGCCGAACACCACATCTAGGGTGATTTTTCCTGTACAGCGCGCTTCCCGACCGGGGATTATTCCTCTAAAGGTTGTGCTACTTCGCTCAATGCGGTTCCAGTCTATTTCCATTTTTTGAAGGGTTTCCTCATAAATGAGGTTCAATCCGCTGCCGCCGTCCATGAGTACCTTGGTAAGACGAAAGTCGTCCACTATTGGACTGAGGACCAATGCGGCTGGTGCTCGGGCTGTTCGGAATTTAGGTTCATCATTGGCGTTAAAGGTAATAGCCGTGTCACTCCATGGGTTTATTGTTGCTACTTGGTAGACTTCGGCAAGGCTGCGGAGTGTCCTTTTTCGCATATTATTTGATGCGAAAGTCTCGAAGACTGTTAATACCGTATTGGTGTCTCTGGGGTGGCTTTCTGTGGCCTCCAGAATTAGGAGATTTTCGCCAATTTTGGCCACCTGGCGGAGTATCCAACATGCTCTGAGGCTGTGAGTTGGTGTGGCGTCCTCTGTACTGTGAATTTTACAGGGTCCATTGAGCCATCCTTCCAATACGGTTCCATGCCCTGTAGAGGGTTTTTGCTTTTTAGTGCTTGACCCGGGTGTCTGGTGATGATGCACCCTTTTATTTCGGACTGGGTTTGTATTCAGGGCCGAATTGTCCCAAAATTTGATTTCGGTTTTCCAGGCGCTTTCCATCGCACAGTACTTTCATACAATGGACGCCAAGTCAGCGAAGTGTGTAATATCACGGCGACTTATGGCGTTGAGTATTCCCTTGTCCGTGCAATTATTGCAGAAGATTGAGATTGCGTCTTCCTCGCGGCAGTCCCTTAGCCCGTTCTTAACCAGGAGGAATTTGGCCCAGTAATGATGTACTGTTTCATCGGGCTCTTGCCTGATTTTGGATAGATCGCTTATGTTGGGGTGGGTGGGTGGAATTAAATCCGAAGCCTCACCCCATCTGAGGCTCAGAGGCCGAGGAATTTCCGAACTCGAAAATTTGGATTCCTGGATGTTGTCCAATGAATCCAGCCTGTCGCCTGACTCTAAGTTCAGGTCTTGTGTGATATCCTCCACTCCGCGGGTATCCGGCTTGGAGCGATCGGGAATCCGGACGTAGCGAGTCCTTAAGATAGATGAAGGGTCGCCGCACTGTCCCTCTACCACGGCAACGTGATGGTTGACTTGGGGAGAGTTAATCTCTCTCAGATCGGGTTTAGGCCCAATCTGGTCATAATCCGTAGCGACTCCCAGGGCGGCGAAGCGATCCAAGAGCTCGTTTATGGAGGAGAGCTCCATTGGATCTAACTGCTCGGCGAGTTCCGAGCTGACATGAAGATCATTTTCGATGGCTCGAGAGGTCATCATCGGCGCAGAAGCCGAACAGGCGGTCATAAGAAAACCACCTAGCCAGAGGGTTTGGCCGACAGCCAAAGCTCCCTTACCAACGGTGCCGTCTTTAAAGACGGGGCGATCCATCCTTCCTGATGGTGATGACACAGAGGAACTCTCAATGAAAGCACCAATGTCGGTGTCAAAACCGGCGGATCTCAGGTAGGGGGTCCCGAACTGTGCGTCTAGGCCGGATGGTAACAGGAGGCAAGGGACACAAAGTTTTACCCAGGTTCGGGCCCTCTCGATGGAGGTAAAACCCTATGTCCTGCTTGATTAATATTGATGATATAGGTAGTACAAGAGTAGATCTACCACGAGATCGGAGAGGCTAAACCCTAGAAGCTAGCCTATGGTATGATTGTTGTTGTGTATGTTGTCCTACGGACTAAAACCCTCCTGTTTATATAGACACCGGAGAGGGTTAGGGTTACACAAAGTCGGTTACAATGGTAGGAGATCTACATATCCATATCGCCAAGCTTGCCTTCCACGCCAAGGAAAGTCCCTTCCGGACACGGGACGGACTCTTCAATCTTGTATCTTCATAGTCTAGGAGTCCGGCTGAAGGTATAGTCCGGCCATCCGGACACCCCCTAATCCAGGACTCCCTTAGTCCTTCCATCAGCTTTGGCCTTGGACAGCTTCGACTTCAGATCATACTTGCTGACACGGTCCGCACGAGCTTCCGCTACTCTCCGATCAACCTCCTCCTGGATCTTGGCTTCGCGTGCCGTGGCGGCGTCTTCGTCCATGGCCACCTGGCCCTCCCTAGTTTCCAGCCGCTCGAGCTCGAGGCTGTGCTCTAAGGCTTCTAGCGCCAGCACTTCCTCACGCTTTAGGATCTCCTTCTCCTCGAGGGGCTCTCCCCTCATCAAGGCCAAGACGGTCCAGCGCGCCTCGATCTACTCCTCCAGAGCGGCGCTCAAGGCCTGGAGCCCGCGCTCCCATTTCTCGGCATTCTCTCGGCAATGGTCGGCCTACTTCGCTTCCTCCTGGGCCCGAGCGCTGGCCTCACGGGAGGCCGCAAGTTCCGCTGCGGCCTTTGCCTTGTCACGCCCAAGCTGAAGCTGCCCAAGGTTGATGGCAACCTTCAATTGGTGCCACTCCTGAGCCAGGCGAAGGTCCTCCATCGGGAGTCGAGCGTCAACCGTCGTGAGCTCTCCTCCAAGGCGGCTCAGTGCGCTCAGTGCCTCCTGCAAGAGCTTGTGGCACATGACTCCATGACCACGTGCAAGCTCCATTGCACGGCCAAGTCCGTCCTCCACGCCTGAGGTCACTAGGGAAGTTCGAGCTGCCTGCTTGTCCTCGGCAAGGGGCATGTGGCCGGCGCTTTCTCCGCCGCCTCGCAGGCCCCGCCAAAGGTGCTAGATGACGCGGCCCCAGCACCTGAAGACGAGGCCGATGCTGGGGGTGCCCAGCTACCAACAATGATCAATGGAGGAGTCCTTGGCACGCCGGCTGCGCCCCAGGCCGGAGCGCGAAGTGACGCCAAGAAGGACAAGTCAAGGCTCCAGGTAGATGCGTCCGCCTCTGAAGCGGGCCCCGGGCGCCGCGCGGCGGTCTGGCAAGCACAGCTCAAGGTCAATGGCGAGGCGGCCGCTAGTGAGGACCGCACCTCAAGAGATTTCGCCGTCTCAGCCGAGGGAAACCTAAAGATCATTGGTCGGAAAAGGATGCATCACTCAAGAAATCGCGCATATGAGGTACTTCCTCGTCTTTGGCAATGTATTTCCTCTGCTCAGCGGACGGTATGCGCCTCCATTGTAGCTTGGAGACACCTTTCTCTTGCGGAGTGCCTCAAAATTCAGGCGGAGTTGCCCAAAGCCCTGGGCGCGGCCACCATCGCCTTGGGCGGTTGGCGGGGTTCCTGAGGGGGCTGCCTCAGGAGCGCCCATCTGTGCCGGCCCCACGACCTCCACCTCAAGACGACCCGCCTGAGCCTCGGGAGCCTTCACCTCGGGGGACTCTGACCGCGTTGGCCCTCCTGATGCCGCTTCGGGAACGCTCGTCCAAGCCTCGGAAGCCGCAGCCTCAGGGGCCTCGACTGGCGTCATTTCCTCAGCGGCCACCTCGCTGGCGCTTGACGGCGCTCGCCCCCCTACACCATCTTCCGGGGCGAGCGTTGATGTGACGGCCGGCAGGTGGGACACGAAGACAGGGCTTTCGCGCGACCCCTCAAGGCCGGCTGGGCGCATGATACGTCTCCAACGTATCTATAATTTATGAAGTATTCATGCTATTATATTATCAACCTTGGATGTTTTATATGCATTTATATGCTATTTTATATGATTTTTGGGACTAACCTATTAACCTAGAGCCCAGTGCCAGTTTCTGTTTTTTCCTTGTTTTTGAGTTTTGCGGAAAAGGAATACCAAACAGAGTCAAATTGACGTGCCAATTTTTGATGATTTTTTATGGACCAAAAGAAGACCCCGGAGTAAAAGAGTTGGGCCAGAAGAGTCCCGGGCCGTCCACGAGGGTGGCGGCTGCCCC
>NC_041380.1:177158254-177183989 GCF_002162155.2 Triticum dicoccoides
ACCCGGGCACCTTCTTGACGTGAGACCAACGCCAAAAATTCCTATAAATACAGAAACCTACAGAAAATAACCTAGATCAGAAGTTCCGCCGCCGCAAGCCTGTGTAGCCACGAGAAATCAATCTAGGCCCTATCTGGCACCCTGCCGGAGGGGACCATCATCACCGGAGGCTATGGAGGAGGATTCCGGAGGGGCCATCATCACCATGAAGGCCAAGGACCAGAGGGAAAACCTCTCCCCATCCAAGGGGGAGGCCATGGAGGAGGAAGCACAAGGGGGAGAACCTCTCCTCCTCTCTCTCGATGGCACCGGAGTGCCATCAGGAGGTGAATCATCGCCGAGGTGATCGTCTTCATTAACATCACCATCATCATCATCACCATCCTCATATCTTTTACGCGGTCCACTCTCCTGCACCCCGCTGTAATCCATACTTGAACATGGTGCTTTATGCCACATATTCTGATCCAATGATGTGTTGCCATCCTATGATGTTTTGAGTAGATATCCTTTGTCTTTGGGTTGATTGATGATCTAGATTGGTATGAGTTGTATGTTTTACTTTGGTGTTGTCCTATGGTGTCCTCTGTGTCGCGCAAGCGTGAGGGATTCCCGCTGTAGGGTGTTGCAATATGTCCATGGTTTGCTTATTATCTGCGTTGCGTGAGTGACTGAAACACAAACACGGATAAGCGATACATGGCGTATGGGAATAAAGAGGACTTGATACTTTAATGCTATGGTTGGGTTTTACCTTAATGATCTTTAGTAGTTGCAGATGCTTGCTAGAGTTCCAATCATAAGTGCATATGATCCAAGAAGAGAGAGTATGTTAGCTTATGCCTCTCCCTCATATGAAACTGCAATAGTGATTACCGGTCTTGTTAACAATTGCCTAGGACAATTCCGCACAACGATTCACCATTATTCCACACTCACTATTTATAATATTTAGTAATATATTCTAACTTTATGATAACGGCACCTACTTTAATATTTTAGCTCTCCGATATAATACAAAGTTATCCACTTCATACCCACAACGTAGTTTTATTTCTCGTTTCTAGTTGGAAGCAAACGTTCGGTGTACGTAGAGCCGTATCAATGGCAGATAGGGCTTGAGAGAATATTGATCTTACCTTTAGCTCCTTGTGGGTTCGACACTCCATACTTATCACTTCCACCTTTGAAAATTGCTACGATGATTCCTTGCACTTGGGGATTACCAGCGCAGTCCCCATTCGTCGAAGGGGGACATCTGCTTCACGAACTCCAACTTGTTCGAGCAGCAGTACAAAAGGCAACCCTCCTCCGGCAGATTAGTTGGTGTTGGGTCGCCCGTCAGGAGCGCGAGCACTATGCGCTGCGCCTCGGGAGGAAGAGCAGGCGCATGAAGCCTCATGGAGTCCCCATAACCGGAGAAGGCCCACATCGGCCGGGAGTGGTGCTGAAGTGGAGCAATGCGACACCGGATGAACTCCTTCACCACCATCGATGCTTTCACCCCAAGAATCTTCAGCTCGGCCAGCCGACACCAGACATGGGTGAGCCGCCAGTCGGCAAGCTTCGCGTGCCCCCAGCCAGAGCTTGGGATGGACGGAATCCGCGGGAGCAGCAGCAGGGGGCTAAGCACGCCAACATCCACAAACACCCACCGCTTTTGGAAACCTTCTACGACCGGCAAGAGCATCCGTCAGGTGCAGGGAGAAAAAGTGGTGAAGCAACGGCCTGAAGGGATACACACCCAAGCACTGGAGAGCGTCTGTCAGGTGTAGAGAGAAAAAGTGGCGAAGCAAGGCCACGAAAGGGGCAATGCTCACCATGGCTTTGCAGACAAAGGCGAAAATGGTGAGGAGGATGATGGATTGGGGGTCGAGGTGCAGCGCATTGATCTGATAATGTGAAAGCACAGCGTTGAAGAAATCGGAGAAGGGAGGGATCAAGCCAGCCCAGAGGGCGTGGAGATGGATGGGGATCTCGGTGCCCGTCCTGTCAATTGAGGCACGGGAAGCAGGCCAAGCCACTGTCGCCCCCACTCATTGGAATCGGAGGCAAGCGGTGGGCAAACCTTGTCCATCACTTCCTCGTTAAGCACCACCGACCGCTCAATGGTGGGCTCAAAGACTGGCGGCGTGGGGGCTGAGGTATGGGACTTATTCTTCCCTTTCTTCTTCCGGCTTAGCGCCATGGTGGTGAGGAGGTTTGGTGTCGGGTCGGACTGGGGGCCAAGGGTCCACTATTTTCCAGGGGGCGGGGGAACTGCGAAGCACCCTACCAGTAATGGAGGCGGAGTTGTGTACACAACGGCGGCCGCCTAGCCAGGCGAAAACCGAGGTTGCGAGGGGAAGTGGAGACACCCACGTCTCGTCAGTCGCCACACGTCAATCAAGGCCGCAGGCGGATGGGGCCCGCGGTGCTTCGCACTTTCCCTTTGGCTTTACCTTGAAGCCAAGTTCGAGCGCACCTTGGCCCGGGGGCTACTATCGGCGTCCTAGGAATGGGGGTACCCGGACTTGCCTGTTTGCAGCCCACGGCGTGGCTCCACCAGCGGCCTGGTGCAGCCCATCATCTGCAGCAACAACTCAAGACCCTCGCGAGGGGCCAAGCCTCATGATGCGAATGACGCAAGACCCCCCCAGGGGGCAGCCTCACTAGGCTGGTTCCTGAGGAGCGGAGATACCTATGCAAGGGGCACCTCGCGAGGTTCACGTGGCATGAGCCATGACGACCAAGGCCAGGTGGGCGCCAGCGGGCGCAGCGTACCAGTTTCCTATTTGGTGCTAAAGAGGTAGGCGCAGGCGAGGAGTCCCGAGGCATCGGGCAAAGGTTTCCTTATCGGTGCAATGAGACCAAGGCCAGCAGGACGGCGGGACGAAGGTCACTGCGGATCCCACAACGGCGTCACCACCAGAGTCTTTGGCAGGCGAAGACCTCCTTTTGTCAGGATAGCTTGTACTGGTTGTCCCGCTTCAAACTTGGCCGTTGTTGTATCCCTTCCCGCCTAATATTTGGGATGAGGACCAAGGCCTCTATAAATGGGGCTAGCCACCACCGTAGCAAAGGACGGATCATTCCGACCATCCTCACACACACCAGGTCATCGAGCTCAAGAACAGCTCTCCTCAGGAGGCAGTTCATCTATTTTACTAGTTCATCCTCACCCTCGAGGCAATCCACCACCAGCACACTGGAGTAGGGTATTACACCACAACGGTGGCCCAAACCAGTATAAAAATTTGTGCCCCATGTTCCTTGGGTTCGTCGAGCTCGGCCTTGAGATTGTTGTGCGAGCGAGCTAGGGAGGGGAGAGATTACTTCGTGCGCACCCCAGTGTTCGAACCTCAAGGTTTAGCTGGAACCCAGAATCCGACAAGATCCGTATGTATTTTGCAAATCTCTATGTCTCCCTCCTTGACTTGATCACGGATGGAGTTGAAGTGTCTCTTGATGTGTTTGGTTCTCTTGTGAAATCTGGATTCCTTTGCCAAGGCAATTGCTCCAGCATTGTCACAAAAGATTTTCATTGGACCTGATGCACTATGTATTACACCTAGATCGGATATGAACTCCTTCATCGAGACTCCTTCATTTGCTGCTTCTGAAGCAGCTATGTACTCCGCTTCACATGTAGATCCCCCCACGACACTTTGCTTGGAACTACACCAACTGACAGCTCCACCATTCAATATAAATACGTATCCGGTTTGCAACTCAGAGTCATCCGGATCAGTGTCAAAGCTAGCATCGACGTAACCATTTATGACGAGCTCTTTTTCACCTCCATAAACAAGAAACATATCCTTAGTCCTTTTCAGGTATTTCAGGATGTTCTTCACCACTGTCCAGTGATCCACTCCTGGATTACTTTGGTACCTCCCTGCTAAACTTATGGCAAGGCACACATCAGGTCTGGTACACAGCATTGCATACATGATGGAACCTATGGTTGAGGCATCATATACAACTCTTCTTTAAGATATCCATTAAGGAATGCAGTTTTGACATCCATTTGCCAAATTTCATAATCATAAAATGTGGCAATTGCTAACATGATTCGGATGGACTTAAGCATCGCTACGGGTGAGAAGGTCTCATCGTAGTCAACCCCTTGAACTTGTCGAAAACCTTTCGCAACAAGTCGAGCTTTGTAGACAGTAACATAACCATCAGTGTCAGTCTTCTTCTTAAAGATCCATTTATTCTCTATGGCTTGTCGATCATCGGGCATGTCAACCAAAGTCCATACTTTGCTCTCATACATGGATCCCATCTTAGATTTTATGGCCTCAAGCCATTTCGCGGACATCGCTTCATCATAGTTCGTAGGTTCATCATCCTCTAGTAACATGACTTCCAGAACGGGATTACCGTACCACTCTGGTGCGGAACGTACTCTGGTTGACCTACGAGGTTCGGTATCTGAAGTTTCATGATCATCATCATTAACTTCCTCACTAGTTGGTGTAGGCATCACGAGAACAGTTTTTTGTGATGAGCTACTTTCCCATTCGAGAGGAGGTACAATTACCTCATCAAGTTTTACTTTCCTCCCACTCACTTCTTTTGAGAGAAACTCCTTCTCTAGAAATGATCCATTCTTAGCAACAAATATCTTGCCTTCGGATCTATGATAGAAGGTGTACCCAACAGTTTCTTTTGGGTATCCTATGAACACACACTTCTCTGATTTGAGTTCGAGCTTATCAGGCTGAAGCTTTTTCACATAAGCATCGCAACCCCAAACTTTAACAAACGACAGCTTAGGTTTCTTGCCGAACCACAGTTCATGCGGTGTCATCTCAACGGATTTAGATGGTGCCCTATTTAACGTGAATGCGGTTGTCTCTAATGCATAACCCCAAAACGATAGTGGTAAATCGGTAAGAGACATCATAGATCGCACCATATCTAATAAAGTACAGCTACGACGTTCGGCCATACCATTACGTTGTCGTGTTCTAGGTGGCGTGAGTTGTGAAACTATTCCACATTGTTTTAAATGAAGGCCAAACTCGTAACTCAAATATTCGCCTCCGCGATCAGATCATAGAAACTTTATTTTCTTGTTATGATGATTTTCAACTTCACTTCGAAATTCTTTGAACTTTTCAAATGTTTCATACTTGTGTTTCATTAAGTAGATATACCCATATCAGCTCAAATCATCTGTGAAGGTCAGAAAATAATGATACCCGCCGCGAGCCTCAACACTCATCGGACCACATACATCAGTATGTATTATTTCCAATAAGTTAGTGGCTCGCTCCATTGTTCCAAAGAACGGAGTTTTAGTCATCTTGCCCATGAGGCATGGTTCGCAAACATCAAATGATTCATAATCAAGTGATTCCAAAAGTCCATCCGCATGGAGTTTCTTCATGCGCTTCACACCAATATGACCTAAACGGCAGTGCCACAAATATGTTGCACTATCATTATCAACTTTGCATATGTTGGTGTCAATATTATGAATATGTGTATCACCACGATCGAGATTCACCAAAAATAGACCACTCATCAAGGGTGCATGACCATAAAAGATATTGCTCATATAAATAGAACAACCATTATTCTCTGATTTCAAATGAATAACAGTATCGCATCAAACAAGATCCAGATATAATGTTCATGCCCAACGCTAGCAGCAAATAATAATTATTCAGGTCTAAAACTAATCCCAAAGGTAGATGTAGAGGTAGCGTGCCGACGGCAATCACATTGACCTTGGAACCATTTCCGACGTGCATCATCACCTCGTCCTTAACCAATCTTTGTTTAATCTATAGCCCCTGTTTCGAGTTGCAAATATGAGCAACAGAACCAGTATCAAATACTCAGGTGCTACTACGAGCATTAGTAAGGTACACATCAATAACATGTATATCAAATATACCTTTGTTCACTTTGTCATCCTTCTTATCCGCCAATACTTGGGACAGTTCCGCTTGAAGGAAATATGCCCTAGAGGCAATAATACAGTTATTATTATTTCCTTATTTCATGATAAATGTTTATTATTCATGCTAGAATTGTATTAACCGGAAACATAATACTGTTGGGGAACGTAGCATAAATTCAAAATTTTCCTACGTGTCACCAAGATCTATCTATGGAGTCATCTAGCAACGAGGGAGGAGTGGATCTACATACCCTTGTAGATCGCGCGCGGAAGCGTTCAAGAGAACGGGGTTGATGGAGTCGTACTCGTCGTGATCCAAATCACCGATGATCCTAGCGCCGAACGGACGGCACCTCCACGTTCAACACACGTACGGAGCAGCGACGTCTCCTCCTTCTTTATCTATCAAGGGGGAAGGAGAGGTTGATGGAGATCCAACAGCACGACGGCGTGGTGGTGGAAGTAGCGGGATTCCAACAGGGCTTCACCAAGCGCTGCGGGAGGAGGGAGATGTGTCATGGGAGGGAGAGGGAGGCGCCAGGGCTTGGGTTAGGTTGCCCTCCCTTCCCCCCACTATATATAGGGCCAAGGGAGAGGGGGAGGGAGCAGCCTTGCCCCTTCCTCCAAGGAAGGGTGCGGCCAAGGGGGGGAGGAGTCCATCCTCCCCAAGGCACCTCGGAGGTGCCTTCCCCCTTTAGGACTCTCCCCTCCTCTTGTCCCTTTGGCGCATGGGCCTCTAGGGGCTGGTGCCCTTGGACCATGTAGGCCAAGGTGCACCCCCTACAGCCCATGTGGCCCCCCGGGGCAGGTGGCCCCACCCGGTGGACCCCCGGGACCCTTCCGGTGGTCCCGGTACAATACCGGTGACCCCGAAACTTGTCCCGATAGCCGAAATAGCACTTCCTATATATAATTCTTTACCTCCGGACCATTCCGGAACTCCTCATGACGTTCGGGATCTCATCCGGGACTCCAAACAACTTTCGGGTTACCGCATACTAATATCTCTATAACCCTAGCGTCACCAAACCTTAAGTGTGTAGACCCTACGGGTTCGGGAGACATGCAGACATGACCGAGATGACTCTCCGGTCAATAACCAACAGCGGGATCTGGATACCCATGTTGGCTCCCACATGTTCCACGATGATCTCATCGGATGAACCACGATGTCAAGGACTTAATCAATCCCGTATACAGTTCCCTTTGTCTATCGGTACGACACTTGCCCGAGATTCGATCGTCGGTATCCCGATACCTTGTTCAATCTCGTTACCGGCAAGTCTCTTTACTCGTTCCGTAACACATCATCCCATGATCAACTCCTTGATCACATTGTGCACATTATGATGATGTCCTACCGAGTGGGCCCAGAGATACCTCTCCGTTTACACGGAGTGACAAATGCCAGTCTCGATTCGTGCCAACCCAACAGACACTTTCGGAGATACCTGTAGTGTACCTTTATAGCCACCCAGTTACGTTGTGACGTTTGGCACACCCAAAGCACTCCAACGGTATCCGGGAGTTTCACAATCTCATGGTGTAAGGAAATGATACTTGACATTAGAAAAGCTTTAGCATACGAACTACATGATCTTTGTGCTAGGCTTAGGATTGGGTCTTGTCCATCACATCATTCTCCTAATGATGTGATCCCGTTATCAACGACATCCAATGTCCATGGTCAGGAAACCGTAACCATCTATTGATCAACGAGCTAGTCAACTAGAGGCTTACTAGGGACATGGTGTTGTCTATGTATCCACACATGTATCTGAGTTTCCTATCAATACAATTCTAGCATGGATAATAAACGATTATCATGAACAAGGAAATATAATAATAACTATTTATTATTGCCTCTAGGGCATATTTCCAACAGTCTCCCACTTGCACTAGAGTCAATAATCTAGTTCACATCGTCATGTGATTAACACTCACAGGTCACATCGCCATGTGACCAACATCCAAAGAGTTTACTAGTGTCACTAAACTAGTTCACATCATCATGTGATTAAGACTCAATGAGTTCTGGGTTTGATCATGTTTTGCTTGTGAGAGAGGTTTTAGTCAACGGATCTGCAACATTCAGATCCGTATGTACATCGCAAATTTCTTATGTCATCTTGTAGATGCAACTACTACGCTACATTTGGAGCTATTCCAAATAATTGTTCTACTATACGAATCCAGTTTTCTACTCAGAATAATCTGGATTAGTGTCAAAGTTTGCATCGGCGTAACCCTTTACGACGAACTCTTTTACCACCTCCATAATTGAGAAAATTCCTTAGTCCACTAGTTACTAAGGGTAACTTTGACCACTGTCCTGTGATCCATTCTTAGATCACTCTTGTACCCCTTGACTGACTCATGGCAAAGCACATTTCAGGTGCGGTACACAGCATAGCATACTGTAGAGCCTATGTCTTAAGCATAGGGGACGACCTTCGTCCTTTCTCTCTATTCTGCCATGGTCGAGCTTTAAGTCTTAACTTCATACCTTACAACTCAGGCAAGAACTCCTTCTTTGACTGATCCATCTTGAACACCTTCAAGTTCATGTCAAGGTATGTGCTCATTTGAAAGTACCATTAAGCGTTTTGATCTATCCTTATAGATCTTGATGCTCAATGTTCAAGTAGCTTAATCCAGGCTTTCCATTGAAAAACACTTTCCAAATAACCCTATATGCTTTCCAGAAATTCTATGTCATTTCTGATCAACAATATGTCAACAACATACATTCATCAGAAATTCCATAGTGTTCCCACTCACTTCTTTGGAAATACAAGTTTCTCATAAACTTTGTATACACCCAAAATCTTTGATCATCTCATCAAAGCATACATTCCAACTCCGAGATGCTTACTCCAGTCCTCAGAAGGATTGCTGGAGCTTTGCATACTTATTAGCATCTTTCAGGATTGACAAAACCTTCCGGTTGTATCACATACAACCTTTCCTCAAAAATCGTCGAGGAAACAATGGTTTTGGCATCCTATCTGCAAGATTTCACAAATAATGCAGTAATTGCTAATATAATTCCAACAGACTCTTAGCATCGCTACGAGTGAGAAAGTCTCATCGCAGTCAACTCCTTGAACTTGTCGGAAACATCTTAACGACAAGTCGAGCTTTCTTAATGGTGATACCTACCATCATTGTCCGTCTTCCTTTTAAAATCCATCTGTACTCAACAGCCTCACGACCATCGAGCTGTTCTGTCAAAGTCTACACTTTGTTTTCATACATGGATCCTCTCTCGGATTTTATGGCCTCGAGCCATTTATCGGAATCCGGGCCCACCATCGCTTCGCCATAGCTCGTAGGTTCATTGTTGTCTAGCAACATGACTTCCAAGACAGGATTACGTACCACTCTGATGTAGTACGCATCCTTGTCATCCCACGAGGTTTGGTAGTGACTTGATCTGAAGTTTCATGATCACTATCATAAGCTTCCACTTCAATTGGTGTAGGTGCCACAGGAACAACTCCCTGTGCCCTGTCACACACTAGTTGAAGAGGCGGTTCAATAACCTCATCAAGTCTCCACCATCCTCCCACTCAATTCTTTCGAGAGAAACTTTTCCTCGAGAAAGGACCCAATTCTAGAAACAATCCCTTATTGCTTTCGGTTCTGAGACAGGAGGTATACCCAACTGTTTTGGGTGTCCTATGAAGATGCATTTATCCGCTTTGGGTTCGAGCTTATCAGCCTGAAACTTTTCACATAAGCGTCGCAGCCCCAAACTTTTAAGAAATGACAGCTTAGGTTTCTCTAAACCATAGTTCATACGGTGTCATCTCATCGGAATTACGTGGTGCCCTATTTAAAGTGAATGTGGTTGTCTCTAATGCCTAACCCATAAACTATCGTGGTAATTCGATAAGAGACATCATGGTATGCATCATATCCAATAGGGTGCAGTTATGATGTTCGGACACACCATCACACTATGGTGTTCCAGGCTGTATTAGTTGTGAAACCATTTCCACAATGTCTTAATTCTGTGCCAAACTCGTAATTCAGATATTCATCTCTATGATCATATCATAGATATTTTATCCTCTTGTCACGACGATCTTTCAACTTCACCCTAAAATTACTTGAACCTTTCAATAATTCAGACTCGTGATTCATCAAGTAAATATACTCAACATCTACTCAAATCATCTGTGAAGTAAGAACATAACGATATCCACTACATGCCTCAGCACTCATTGGACTGCACACATCAAAATGTATTACTTCCAACAAGTTGCTTTCTAGTTCCATTTTACTGAAAATGAGGCTTTCAGTCATCTTGCCCATGTGGTATGATTTGCATGTCCCAAGTGATTCAAAATCAAGTGAGTCAAAACGGTCCATTTGCATGGAGTTTCCTCATGCATATACACCAATAGACATGGTTCGCATGTCTCAAACTTTTCAAAAACGAGTGAGCCCAAAGATCCATCAACATGGAGCTTCTTCATGCGTTTTATACCGATATGACTTACGTGGCAGTGCCACAAGTAGGTGGTACTATCATTACTATCTTTTGGCATGAACATGTGTATCACTACGATCGAGATTCAATAAACCATTCATTTTAGGCGTAAGACCATTGAAGGTATTATTCAAATAAACAGAGTAACCATTATTCTCCTTAAATGAATAACCGTATCGCGATAGACATAATCCAATCATGTCTATGCTCAACGCAAACACCAAATAACAATTATTTAGGTTTTAATACCAATCTCGATGGTAGAGGGAGCATGCGATGCTTGATCATATCAACCTTGGAAACACTTCCAACACATATCGTCAGCTCACCTTTAGCTAGTCTCTGTTTATTCCGTAGCTTTTATTTCGAGTTACTAACACTTAGCAACCGAACCGGTATCTAATACCCTGGTGCTACTAGGAGTACTAGTAAAGTACACATTAACACAATGTATATCCAATATACTTCTATCGACTTTGCCAGCCTTCTCATCTACCAAGTATCTAGGGTAATTCTGCTCCAGTGGCTGTTCCCTTTATTACAGAAGCACTTAGTCTCGGGTTTGGGTTCAACTTTGGGTTTCTTCATTAGAGCAGCAGCTGATTTGCTGTTTCATGAAGTATCCCTTCTTGCCCTTGCCCTTCTTGAAACTAGTGGTTTCACCAACCATCAACAATTGATGCTCCTTCTTGATTTCTACTTTTGTGGTGTCAAACATCGCGAATATCTCAAGGATCGTCATATATGTCCCTGATATATTATAGTTCATCATGAAGCTCTAGCAGCTTGGTGGTAATGACTTCGGAGAACCATCACTATTTCATCTGGAAGATCAACTCCCACTCGATTCAAGCGATTGTTGTACTCAGACAATCTGAGCACAAGTTCAACAATTGAGCTTTTCTCCCTTAGTTTGTAGGCTAAGAAAATCGTCGGAGGTCTTATACCTCTTGACGTGGGCACGAGCCTGAAATCCCAATTTCAGCCCTCGAAACATCTCATATGTTTTGCGACGTTTGAAAGCCGTCTTCGGTGCCTCAATTCTAAACCATTTAGCATTACGCACTGAACTATCATGTAGTCATCAAAACGTGTATGTCAGATGTTCGCAACATCCACAGACGACGTTCGAGGTTCAGCACACTGAGCGGTGCATTAAGGACATAAGCCTTCTACTATCTGCATAAATGCTACTATCAACTTTCAACTAATTTTTCTCTAGGAACATAACTAAACAGTAGAACTGAAGCGCGAGCTACGACATAATTTGCGAAGACCTTTTGACTATGTTCAGGATAATTAAGTTCATCTTATGAACTCCCACTCAGATAGACATCCCTCTAGTCATCTAACTGATTACATGATCCGAGTCAACTAGGCCGTGTCCGATCATCACGTGAGACGGACTAGTCATCATCGGTGAACATCTTCATGTTGATCGTATCTACCATACGACTCATGCTCGACCTTTCGGTCTCTTGTGTTCCGAGGCCATGTCTGTACACATGCTAGGCTCGTCAAGTCAACCTAAGTGTTTCGCGTGTGTAAATCTGTCTTACACCCGTTGTATGTGAACGTTAGAATCTATCACACCCGATCATCACGTGGTGCTTCGAAACAACGAACTGTCGCAACGGTGCACAGTTAGGGGGAACACTTTCTTGAAATTTTAATGAGGGGTCATCTTATTTACGATCATTGTTCTAAGCAAATAAGATGTATAAACATGATAAACATCACATGCAATCAAATAATAGTGACATGATATGGCCAATATCATATAGCTCCTTTGATCTCCATCTTGGGGCTCCATGATCATCTTGTCACCGGCATGACACCATGATCTCCATCATCGTGTCTTCTTGAAGTTGTCTCGTCAACTATTACTTCTACTACTACAGCTAACGGTGAGCAATAAAGTAAAGTAATTACATGACGTTTATGTTGACACACAGGTCATAAATAAATTAAGACAACTCCTATGGCTCCTGCCGGTTGTCATACTCATCGACATGCAAGTCGTGATTCCTATTACAAGAACATGATCATCTCATACATCACATATATCATTCATCACATCCTTTTGGCCATATCACATCACATAGCATACCCTGCAAAAACAAGTTAGACGTCCTCTAATTGTTGTTTGCATGTTTTACGTGGCTGCTATGGGTTTCTAGCAAGAACGTTTCTTACCTACGCAAAAACCACAACGTGATATGCCAATTGCTATTTACCCTTCATAAGGACCCTTTTCATCGAATCCGATCCGACTAAAGTGGGAGAGACAGACACCCGCTACCCACCTTATGCAACTAGTGCATGTCAGTCGGTGGAACCAGTCTCACGTAAGAGTACGTGTAAGGTCGGTCCGGGCCGCTTCATCCCACGATGCCGCCGAATCAAGATAAGACTGGTAACAGCAAGCATATTGAACAAAATCAACGCCCACAACTACTTTGTGTTCTACTCGTGCATAGAAACTACGCATAGACCTAGCTCTGATATCACTGTTGGGGAACGTAGCATAAATTCAAAATTTTCCTACGTGTCACCAAGATCTATCTATGGAGTCATCTAGCAACGAGGGAGGAGTGGATCTACATACCCTTGTAGATCGCACGCGGAAGCGTTCAAGAGAACGGGGTTGATGGAGTCGTACTCGTCGTGATCCAAATCACCGATGATCCTAGCGCCGAACGGACGGCACCTCCGCGTTCAACACACACGTACGGAGCAGCAACGTCTCCTCCTTCTTGATCCAGCAAGGGGGGGGAGAGGTTGATGGAGATCCAACAGCACGACGGCGTGGTGGTGGAAGTAGCGGGATTCCAACAGGGCTTCACCAAGCGCTGCGGGAGGAGGGAGATGTGTCATGGGAGGGAGAGGGAGGCACCAGGGCTTGGGTTAGGTTGCCCTCCCTTCCCCCCACTATATATAGGGCCAAGGGAGAGGGGGAGGGCGCAGCCTTGCCCCTTCCTCCAAGGAAGGGTGCGGCCAAGGGGGGGAGGAGTCCATCCTCCCCAAGGCACCTCGGAGGTGCCTTCCCCCTTTAGGACTCTCCCCTCCTCTTGTCCCTTTGGCGCATGGGCCTCTAGGGGCTGGTGCCCTTGGCCCATGTAGGCCAAGGCGCACCCCCTACAGCCCATGTGGCCCCCCGGGACAGGTGGCCCCACCCGGTGGACCCTCGGGACCCTTCCGGTGGTCCCGGTACAATACCGGTGACCCCGAAACTTGTCCCGATAGCCGAAATAGCACTTCCTATATATAATTCTTTACCTCCGGACCATTCCGTAACTCCTCGTGACGTCCGGGATCTCATCCGGGACTCCGAACAACTTTCGGGTTACCGCATACTAATATCTCTATAACCCTAGCGTCACCGAACCTTAAGTGTGTAGACCCTACGGGTTCGGGAGACATGCAGACATGACCGAGATGACTCTCCGGTCAATAACCAACAGCGGGATCTGGATACCCATGTTGGCTCCCACATGTTCCACGATGATCTCATCGGATGAACCACGATGTCAAGGACTTAATCAATCCCGTATACAATTCCCTTTGTCTATCGGTACGACACTTGCCCGAGATTCGATCGTCGGTATCCCGATACCTTGTTCAATCTCGTTACCGGCAAGTCTCTTTACTCGTTCCGTAACACATCATCCCGTGATCAACTCCTTGATCACATTGTGCACATTATGATGATGTCCTACCGAGTGGGCCCAGAGGTACCTCTCCGTTTACACGGAGTGACAAATCCCAGTCTCGATTCGTGCCAACCCAACAAACACTTTCGGAGATACCTGTAGTGTACCTTTATAGCCACCCAGTTACGTTGTGACGTTTGGCACACCCAAAGCACTCCCACGGTATCCGGGAGTTGCACAATCTCATGGTCTAAGGAAATGATACTTGACATTAGAAAAGCTTTAGCATACGAACTACATGATCTTTGTGCTAGGCTTAGGATTGGGTCTTGTCCATCACATCATTCTCCTAATGATGTGATCCCGTTATCAACGACATCCAATGTCCATGGTCAGGAAACCGTAACCATCTATTGATCAACGAGCTAGTCAACTAGAGGCTTACTAGGGACATGGTGTTGTCTATGTATCCACACATGTATCTGAGTTTCCTATCAATACAATTCTAGCATGGATAATAAACGATTATCATGAACAAGGAAATATAATAATAACTATTTATTATTGCCTCTAGGGCATATTTCCAACAAATACATGTGTGAATACATAGACAAACAGAGTGTCACTAGTATGCCTCTACTTGACTAGCTCGTTGGTCAAAGATGGTTATGTTTCCTAACCATAGACATGAGTTGTCATTTGATAAACGGGATCACATCATTAGGAGAATGATGTGACTTGACCCATTCCGTTAGCTTAGCACTTGATCGTTTTAGTTTACTGCTATTGCTTTCTTCATGACTTATACATGTTCCTATGACTATGAGATTATGCAACTCCCGAATACCGGAGGAACACTTTGTGTGCTACCAAATGTCACAACGTAACTGGGTGATTATAAAGGTGCTCTATAGGTGTCTCCGATGGTACTTGTTGAGTTGGCATAGATCGAGATTAGGATTTGTCACTCTGATTGTCGGAGAGGTATCTCTAGACCCTCTCGGTAATGCACATCACTATAAGCCTTGCAAGCAATGCAACTAATGAGTTAGTTGCGGGATGATGCATTACAGAAACTAGTAAAGAGACTTGCCGGTAACGAGATTGAACTAGGTATTGAGATACCGACGATCGAATCTCGGGCAAGTAACATATCGATGACAAAGGGAACAACGTATGTTGTTATGCGGTTTGACCGATAAAGATCTTCGTAGAATATGTAGGAGCCAATATGAGCATCCAGGTTCCGCTATTGGTTATTGACCGAAGACGTGTCTCGGTCATGTCTACATAGTTCTTGAACCCGTAGGGTCCGCACGCTTAACGTTTGGTGACGATCGATAATATGAGTTTATGTGTTTTGATGTAACGAAGGTAGTTCGGAGTCCCGGATGAGATCGGGGACATGACGAGGAGTCTCGAAATGGTCGAGACGTAAAGATCGATATATTGCATGATTATATTTGGACATCGGAAAGGTTCCGAGTGATTCGGGTATTTTTTGGAATGCCAGAGAGTTACGGGAGTTCGCCGGGGAGTATATGGGCCTTATTGGGCTTTAGGGGAAAGAGAGAGGGGGGCTGCGCCCCCCCCCCCCAAGGCTTAGTCCGAATTGGACTAGGGGGAGGGGCCGCGCCCCCTCCTTCACTCTTCTCTTTTCCCTTTCCTTCTCTCCTACTCCTACTACATGGAAGGGGGGAATCCTACTCCCGGTGGGAGTAGGACTCCCCTGGGCGTGCCATAGTAGAGGGTCGGCCCTCCCCCTCCTCCACTCCTTTATATACGGGGAGGGGGCACCCTAGGACACACAAGTTGATTGCTCCAAGCTGTGTGCGGTACCCCCTCCACCATAATCCACCTCGATCATATCGTAGCGGCGCTTAGGCGAAGCCTTGCGTCGGTAACAACATCATCACCGTCACCACGCCGTCATGCTGACGGAACTCTCCTGTGAATCTCTGCTGGATCAGATTTCATGGGACGTCACCGAGCTGAACGTGTGCTGAACTCGGAGGTGCCGTGTGTTCGGTACCTGGATCGGTCGGATCGTGAAGACGTACGACTACATCAACCGTGTTCTCATAACTCTTCCGCTTACGGTCTATGAGGGTATGTAGACAATACTCTCCCCTCTCGTTGCTATGCATCACCATGATCTTGCGTGTGCATAGGAAAATTTTTGAAATTACTATGTTCCCCTACAGTGGCATCCGAGCTAGGTTTATGCATAGATGTTATATGCACGAGTATAACACAAGTGAGTTGTGGGCGATACAAGTCATACTGCTTACCAGCATGTCATACATTGGTTCAGCGGTATTGTTGGATGAAGCAGCCCGGACCGACATTATGTGTATGCTTACGCGAGACTGGTTCTACCAACGTGCATTGCACACAGGTGGCTGGCGGGTGTCAGTTTCTCCAACTTTAGTTGAACCGAGTGTGACAACGCCCTGTCCTTGTTGAAGGTTAAAACAGCACTAACTTGACAAAATATCATTGTGGTTTTGATGCGTAGGTAAGAACGGTTCTTGCTCAGCCCGTAGTAGCCACATAAAACTTGCAACAACAAAGTAGAGGACGTCTAACTTGTTTTTGCAGGGCATGTTGTGATGTGATATGGTCAGGACATGATAAGATATAAATTGTTGTATGAGATGATCATGTTTTGTTAAAGTTATCGGCAACTGGCAGGAGCCTTATGGTTGTCTCTTTATTGCATAAGATGCAAGTGCCATGTAATTGCTTTACTGTATCGCTATGCGATAGCAATAGTTGCAAAAGCAATAGCAGGTGAGACGACCATGTGACGACACATTGATAAAAGATCAATATGATGGAGATCATGGTGTCATGCCGGTAACAATGGAGATCATGATAGTACTTTGGAGAGATCAAAGGCACAAGATGATGATGGCCATATCATGTCACATATTTATGCGATGTTTATCTTTTATACATCTTATTTTGCTTAGTTCGGCGGTAGCTTTATAATATGATCCCTTATTATAAATTTCAAGGTATAAGTGTTCTCCCTGAGTATGCACCATTGCCAAAGTTCGTCGTGCCGAGACATCACGTGATGATCGGGTGTGATAAGCTCTACGTTCACATACAACAGGTGCAAGCCAGTTTTGCACACGCAGAAATACTCGGGTTAAACTTGACGAGCCTAGCATATGAAGATATGGCCTCGGAACACTGGAGACCAAAAGGTCGAGCGTGAATCATATAGTAGATATGGTCAACATAATGATGTTCACCATTGAAAACTACTCCATCTCACGTGCTAATCGGACAAGGTTTAGTTGATTTGGATCACTTGATCATTTATATGACTAGAGGGATGTCTATCTAAGTGGGAGTTCTTAAGTAATATGATTAATTGAACTTAAATTTATCATGAACTTAGTCTTGATAGTATTTTCATATCTATGTTGTAGATCAATAGCTCACACATAGCTTCCCCGTTTATTTTTCATATGTTCCTAGAGAAGAATCAATTGAAAGATGTTAGTAGCAATGATGCGGATTGGATCTGTGATCTGAGGATTATCCTCATTGCTACACAAAAGAATTATGTCCTTGACGCACCGCTAGGTGATGGACCTATTGCAGGAGCATATGCAGACGTTATGAACATTTGGCAAAGCTCGGTATGATGACTACTTGATAGTTTAGTGCACCATGCTTTACGGCTTAGAACCGGGGCTTAAAAATGTTTTGAACACCACGGAGCATATAAGATGTTCCAAGAGTTGAAATTAGTATTTCAGACTCATGCCCATGTCGAAAGGTATGAGACTTTTGACAAGTACTTTGCCTACAAAATGGAGGAGAATAGCTCAGCTAGTGAGCATGTGCTCAGAATGTCTGAGTGCTACAATCACTTGAATCAAGTGGGAGTTAATCTTCCAGATAAGATAGTGATTGACAGAATTCTCTAGTCACTATCACCAAGTTACTAGAACTTTGTGATGAACTATAATATGCAAGGGATAACATAAACGATTCCCAAGCTCTTCATGATACAGAAATCGACGAAGGTAGAAATCAAGAAAAGCATCAAGTGTTGATGGTTGACAGGACCACTAGTTTCAAGAAAAGGGCAAAGGGAAGAAGGGGAACTTCAAGAAGAACGGCGAGCAAGTTGATGCTCAAGTGAAGAAGCCCAAGTCTAGACCTAAGCCTGAGACTAAGTGCTTCTACTACAAAGGGACTGGTCACTGGAAGCAGAACTGCCCCAAGTATTTGGCGGATAAGAAGGATGGAAAAGTGAACAAAGGTATATTTGATATACATGTTATTGATGTGTACTTTACTAGTGTTTATAGCAACCCCTCAGTATTTGATACTAGTTCAGTTGCTAAGATAAGTAACTCGAAACAGGAGTTGCAGAATGAACAGAGACTAGTTAAGGGTGAAGTGACGATGTGTGTTGGAAGTGGTTCCAAAATTGATATGATCATCATAGCACACTCCCTATACTTTCAGGATTAGTGTTGAACCTAAAATAAATGTTATTTCGTGTTTGCGTTAAGCATGAATATGATTGGATCATGTTTATTGCAATACGATTATTCATTTAAGTCAAAGAATAATTGTTGTTCTATTTATATGAATAAAACCTTCTATGGTCATACACACAATATAAATTGTTTATTGAATCTCGATCGTAGTGATACACATATTCATAATATTGAAGCCAAAAGATGCAATGTTAATAATGATAGTCCAACTTATTTGTGGAACTGCCATTTAGGTCATATTGGTGTAAAGTGCATGAAGAAACTCCATGCTGATGGGTTTTTGGAATTACTTGATTATGAATCACTTGATACTTGCGAACCATGCCTCATGGGCAAGATGACTAAGACTCTGTTCTCCGGAACAATGGAGCGAGCAACTGACTTATTGGAAATAATACATACTGATGTATGCGGTCCGATGAGTGTTAAGGCTCGCGGCGGGTATCGTTATTTTCTAACCTTCACAGATGATTTGAGCAGATATGGGTATATCTACTTGATGAAACATAAGTCTGAAACATTTGAAAAGTTCAAAGAATTTCAGAGTGAAGTGGGAAATCATCGTAACAAGAAAATAAAGTTTTTGTGATCTGATTGTGGAGGAGAATATTTGAGTTACAGGCTTGGTCTTCATTTGAAACAATACGGAATAGTTTCGCAACTCACGCCACGTGGAACACCACAGCGTAATGGTGTGTCCGAACATCATAACCGTACTTTATTAGATATGGTGCGATCTATGATGTCTCTTACTGATTTATCACTATCATGTTGGGGTTATGCATTAGAGACAGATGCATTCACGTTAAATAGGGCACCATCTAAATCCGTTGAGACGACACCATATGAACTGTGGTTTGGCTAGAAACCTAAGATGTCGTTTCTTAAAGTTTGGGGCTGCAATGCTTATGTGAAAAAGTTTCAACCTGATAAGCTCGAACCCGAATCGGAGAAATGTGTCTTCATAGAATACCCAAAGGAAACTGTTGGGTACACCTTCTATCACAGACCCAAAGGCAAGATCTTTGTTGCTAAAAGTGGATCCTTTCTAGAGAAGGAGTTTCTCTTGAAATAAGTGGCTGTGAGGAATGTAGAACTTGATGAGGTAATTGTACCTTCTCCCGAATTAGAAAGTAGTTCATCACAGAAATCAGTTCTAGTGATCTCTACACCAATTAGTGAGGAAGCTAATGATGATGATCATGAAACTTCAGATCAGGTTGCTACCGAACCTCGTAGGACAATCAGAGTATGGTCCGCACCAGAGTGGTACGGTAATCCTTTCTGGAAGTCATGTTACTAGACCATGACGAACCTACGAACTATGAGGAAGCGATGATGAGCCCAGTTTCCGCGAAATGGCTTGAGGCCATGAAATCTGAGATGGGATCCATGTATGAGAACAAAGTATGGACTTTGATTGACTTGCCCGGTGATCGGTGAGTCATTAAGAATAAATGGATCTTCAAGAGGAAGACGGACGCTGATAGTAGTGTTACTATCTACAAAGCTTGAATTGTCGCAAAATGTTTTCGACAAGTTTAAGGTGTTTACTACGATGAGCTTTTCTCACTCGTATCGATGCTTAAAAGTCTGTCCGAATCATGTTAGCAGTTGTCGTATTTTATGAAATCTGGCAAATGGATGTCAAAACTGTATTCCTTAATGGATTTCTTAGAGAAGAGTTGTATATGATGCAACCAGAAGGTTTTGTCGATCCTAAAGATGCTAACAAAGTGAGCAAGCTCTAGCGATCCATCTATGGACTGGTGCAAGCATCTCGGAGTTGGAATATATGCTTTGATAAAGTGATCAAAGCATATGGTTTTATACAGACTTGTGGTGAAGCCTGTATTTACAAGAAAGTGAGTGGGAGCACTACAGCATTTCTGATAAGTATATATGAATGACATATTATTGATCAAAAATAATGTAGAATTTTCTGGAAAGCATAAAGGAGTGTTTGAAAAGAGTTTTTCAAAGAAAGACCTTGATAAAGCTGCTTACACATTGAGCATCAAGATCTATAGAGATAGATCAAGACGCTTGATAAGTTTTTTCAATGAGTACATACCTTGACAAGATTTTGAAGTAATTCAAAATGGAACAGTCGAAGAAGAAGTTCTTGCCTGTGTTGCAAGGTGTGAAGTTGAGTAAAGACTCAAAACCCGACCACGGCAGAAAATAGAAAGAGAATGAAAAGTCATTCCCTATACCTCAGTCATAGGTTCTATAAAGTATGCTATGCTGTTTACCAGTCCTATTGTATACCTTAGCATCTTTCTGACAAGGGAGTACAATAATGATCTAGGAGTAGATCACTGGACAGCGGTCAAAATTATCCTTAGAGGACTAATGAAATATTTCTCGGTTATGGAGGTGATAAAAGAGTTCGTCGTAAAGAGTTACGTCGATGCAAGCTTTTTACATCGATCTAGATGACTCTAAGTCTTGATCTGGATACATATTGAAAGTGGGAGCAATTAGCTAGAGTAGCTCCGTGCAGAGCATTGTAGACATAGAAATTTGCGAAATACATACGGATCTGAATATTGTAGACCCGTAGACTAAACTTCTCTCACAAGCAAAACATGATCACTCTTTGGGTATTAATCACATAGCGACGCGAACTAGATTATTGACTCTAGTAAACCCTTTGGGTATTAGTCACATGGAGATGTGAACTAATCACATAAAGATGTGAACTAGATTATTGACTCTAGTGCAAGTGGGAGAATAAAGGAAATATGCCCTAGAGGCAATAATAAAGTTATTATTTATTTCCTTATTTCATGATAAATTTTTATTATTCATGCTAGAATTGTATTAACCGGAAACATAATACATGTGTGAATACATAGACAAATAGAGTGTCACTAGTATGCCTCTACTTGACTAGCTTGTTGGTCAAAGATGGTTATGTTTCCTAACCATAGACATGAGTTGTCATTTGATAAACGGGATCACATCATTAGGAGAATGATGTGATTGAATTGACCCATTCCGTTAGCTTAGCACTTTGCTTTATTCATGACTTATACATGTTCCTATGACTATGAGATTATTCAACTCCCGAATACCGGAGGAACACTTTGTGTGCTACCAAACGTCACAACGTAACTGGGTGATTATAAAGGTGCTCTACAGGTGTCTCTGATGGTACTGGTTGAGTTGGCATAGATCGAGATTAGGATTTGTCACTCCGATTGTCGGAGAGGTATCTCTGGACCCTCTCGGTAATGCACATCACTATAAGCCTTGCAAGCAATGCAACTAATGAGTTAGTTGCAGGATCATGCATTACAGAAACAAGTAAAGAGACTTGCCAGTAATGAGATTGAACTAGGTATTGAGATACCGACGATCGAATCTCGGGCAAGTAACATACTGATGACAAAGGGAACAACGTATGTTGTTATGCGTTTTGACTGATAAAGATCTTCGTAGAATATGTAGGAGCCAATATGAGCATCCAGGTTCCGCTATTGGTTATTGACCGAAGACGTGTCTCGGTCATGTCTACATAGTTCTCGAACCCGTAGGGTCCGCACGCTTAACGTTCGGTGACGATCGATAATATGAGTTTGTGTGTTTTGATGTAACGAAGGTAGTTCGGAGTCCCGGATGACATCGGGGACATGACGAGGAGTCTCGAAATGGTCGAGACGTAAAGATCGATATATTGCACGACTATATTCGGACATCGGAAAGGTTCCGAGTGATTCGTGTATTTTTCGGAATGCCGGAGAGTTATGGGAATTCGCCGGGGAGTATATGGGCCTTATTGGGCTTTAGGGGAAAGAGAGAGGGGAGGCTGCACCCCCCACCCCCCAGGCTTAGTACGAGTTGGACTAGGGGGAGGGGCTGTGCCCCCTCCTTCCTTCTCTTTTCTTTTCCCTTTCCTTCTCTCCTACTCCTACTACATGGAGGGGGGAATCCTACTCCCGCTGGGAGTAGGACTCCCCAGGGCGCGCCAAAGTAGTGGGCCGGCCCTCCCCCTCCTCCACTCCTTTATATACGGGGAGGGGGGCACCCTAGGACACAAAAGTTGATTGTTCCAAGCCGTGTGTGGTGCCCCCTCAATAATCCACCTCGATCATATCGTACCGGTGCTTAGGCGAAGCCCTGCGTCGGTAACAACATCATCACCGTCATCATGCTGTCGTGCTGACGGAACTCTCCTGTGAAGCTCTGCTGGATCGTAGTTCGTGGGACGTCATTGAGGTGAACGTGTGCTGAACTCGGAGGTGTCGTGCGTTCGGTACTTGGATCGATTGGATCGTGAAGACGTACGACTACATCAACCGTGTTCTCATAATGCTTCCGCTTATGGTCTTCGACGGTACATAGACAATACTCTCCCCTCTCGTTGCTATGCATCACCATGATCTTGCGTGTGCGTAGGAAATTTGAATTTTTTTTGAAATTACTACGTTCCCCTACACCGCCTCCAGTGTCCAGTCCCTTTGCAGTAGAAGCACTCAATTTCAGGCTTAGGTCCAGACTTGGGCTTCTTCCCGGGAGTAGCAACTTGCTTGCCATTCTTCTTGAAGTTTTTTCCCCTTCTTTCCTTTGCCATTTTTCTTGAAACTAGTGGTCTTGTTAACCATCAACACTTACTACTCCTTCTTGATTTCTACCTTCGCAGCTTCGAGCATTGTGAAGAGCTTGGGAATAGTCCTTTCCATCCCTTGCATAGTATATTTCATCATGAAGCCTTTGTAGCTTGGTGGCAGTGATTGAAGAACTCTGTCAATAACACTATCATCTGGAAGATTAACTCCCAGTTGAGTCAAGTGGTTATGGTACCCAGACATTCTGAGTATGTGTTCGCTGACAAAACCGTTATCCTCCATATTGCAGCTATAGAACTTGTTGGAGACTTCATATCTCTCGACTCGGGCATTTGCTTGAAATATTAACTTCAACTCCTGGAACATCTCATATGGTCCATGATGTTCAAAACGTCTTTGAAGTCCCGATTCTAAGCCGTAAAGCATGGCACACTGAACTATCGAGTAGTCATCAGATCGAGCTTGCCAGACATTCATAACATCAGCAGTTGCTCCGGCACCAGGCCTTTCACCTAGCGGTGCATAAAGGACATAATTCCTCTGTGCAGCAATGAGGATAATCCTCAAGTTACGGACCCAGTCCATGTAGTTGCTACCATCATCTTTCAACTTAGATTTCTCTAGGAACGCATTAAAATTCAAGGGAACGGTAGCACGGGCCATTGATCTACAATAACATAGACATGCAAATAATATTAGGTACTAAGTTCATGATAAATTAAAGTTTAATTTAATCATATTACTTAAGAACTCCCACTTAGATAGACATCCCTCCAGTCATTTAAATGATCACGTGATCCATATCAACTAAACCATGTCCGATCATCACGTGAGATGGAGTAGTTTTCAATGGTGAACATCACTATGTTGATCATATCTACTATATGATTCACGTTTGAACTTTCGGTCTCAGTGTTCCGAGGCCATATCTGCATATGCTAGGCTTGTCAAGTTTAACCCGGGTATTCTGCACGTGCAAAACTGGCTTGCACCCGTTGTATGTGAACGTAGAGCTTATCACACCCGATCATCACGTGGTGTCTCGGCACGACGAACTGTAGCAACAGTGCATACTCAGGGAGAACACTTATACCTTGAAATTTAGTGAGGGGGCATCTTATAATGATACCGTCGTACTAAGCAAAATAAGATGCATAAAGGATAAACATCACATGCAATCAATATAAGTGATATGATATGGCCATCATCATCTTGTGCCTTTGATCTCCATCTCCAAAGCACTGGCATGATCACCATCGTCACCGACTTGACACCTTGATCTCCATCGTAGGGTCGTTGTCGTCTCGCCAACTATTGCTTCTACGACTATCGCTACCGCTTAGTGATAAAGTAAAGCAATTACAAGGCGATTGCATTTCATACAATAAAGCGACAACCATAAGGCTCCTGCCAGTTGCCGATAACTTATACAAAACATGGTCATCTCATACAACAATTTATATCTCATCATGTCTTGACCATATCACATCACAACATGCCCTGCAAAAACAAGTTAGACGGCCTCTACTTTGTTGTTGCAAGTTTTACGTGGCTGCTACGGGTTTCTAGACAGAACCGTTCTTACCTACGCATCAAAACCACAATGATGTTTCGTCAAGTTTGTTGTTTTAACCTTCAACAAGGACCGTCCATATTCAAATTCGATTCAACTAGTTGGAGAAATAGACACCCGCCAGCCACCTTTATGCAAAACAAGTTGCATGTCTGTCGGTGGAACCGGTCTCATGAACGTGGTCATGTAAGGTTGGTCCGGGCCGCTTCATCCAAGAATACTGCCGAATCAAAATAAGACATTGGTGGTAAGCAGTATGACTATCATCGCCCACAACTCTTTTTGTTCTACTCGTGCATATAATCTACGCATAGACCTGGCTCGGATGCCACTGATGGGGAACGTAGCATGCAATTTCAAAAAAAATCCTACGATCACGCAAGATCTATCTAGGAGATGCACAGCAACGAGAGGGTGGGAGTGTGTCCACGTACCCTCGTATACCGAAAGCGGAAGCAATATTTAAACGCGGTTGATGTAGTCGAACGTCTTCTCGAGTCAACCGATCAAGTACCGAACATACGTCAAATCCGAGTTCTGCACACGTTCATCTCGATGACGTCCCTCAGACTCTTGCTCTAGCAAAGTGTCGAGGGAGAGTTTCTTCAGCACGACGGCGTGGTGACGGTGATGGTGAAGTGATCTGCGCAGGGCTTCGCCTAAGCACTACGACAATATAACCGGAGGAGTAAACGATGGAGGGGGGCACCGCACACAGCTAAGAACAATTGATGTGTCTTAGAGGTGCCCCCTGCCCCCGTATATAAAGGAGGGAGAGGGGAGGAGGCCGGCCTAGGGGCGCGCCGAGTGGGGGGAATCCCACTTGTACTCCCAGTCCTATTCGGCCCTTCCTTCCTTCTATCGTAGGGGGAAAGGGAGAAGGAGAGGGAGAGGGAGAAGGGAAGGGGGGTCGCGCCCCCTCCCCTAGTCCAATTCGGACTCCCCATGGGGGGGTGCGCGCCACCCCCTTGTGGGCTACCTTGACTCCCTCCTATGGCCCATATCTTCC
>NC_041380.1:177184434-177264793 GCF_002162155.2 Triticum dicoccoides
ATGTACCCAATACGCTCTGAAACACTTCCAGTGTTAGAATACTATCGTCCAATACATCAATCTTTACCTCTTGACCATTTCGAGACTCCTCGTCATGTACGTGATCTCATGTGGGACTCCAAACAATCTTCGGTCACCAAAACACATAACTCATAATACAAATCGTCATCGAATGTTAAGCATGCAGACCCTACGGGTTCGAGAACTATGTAGACATGACCGAGACACATCTCCAGTCAATAACCAACAGCGGAAACTGGATGCTCATATTGGTTCCTACATATTCTACGAAGATATTTATCAGTCAAATTGCAATAACAACATACGTCATTCCCTTTGTCATCGGTATGTTACTTGCCCGAGATTCGATCGTCGGTACCTTCATACCTAGTTCAATCTCGTTACCGGTGAGTCTCTTTACTCGTCCTGTAATGCATCATCCCGTAACTAACTCATTAGTCACATTGCTTGCAAAGATTATCATGATGTGCATTACTGAGAGGGCCCAGAGATACCTCTCCGATACACGGAGTGACAAATCCTAATCTCGATCTATGCCAACCCAACAAACACCTTCGGAGATACCTGTAGAGCATCTTTATAATCAGCCAGTTACGTTGTGACGTTTGATAGCACACAAGGTATTCATCTGGCATTCGGGAGTTGCATAATCTCATATTCAAAGGAATATGTATAAGTCATGAAGAAAGCAATAGCAATAAAACTTAACGATCATTATGCTAAGCTAACGGATGGGTCTTGTCCATCACATCATTCTCCTAATGATGTGATCCCGTTTACCAAATGATAGCACATGTCTATGGTTAGGAAACTTAACCATCTTTGATTAACGAGCTAGTCTAGTAGAGGCATACTAGGGACACTTTGTTTTGTCTATGTATTCACACATGTATCAAGTTTCCGGTTAATACAATTCTAGCATGAATAATAAACATTTATCATGATATAAGGAAATATAAATAACAACTTTATTATTGCCTCTAGGGCATATTTCCTTCACTTTACACCTAAAAGGATGTCACCAAAGTGTCCGGCCATCCCACTAGAAGGGAGCCAATGCCAAGGAAAGAGGTGGGAGCTCAGCCGATCGAGCTCAGACAGAGAAAAATCAGTGCGCATGGTTTCCTGAATGGTGACAATGTAAATGTGTTCATCTCGGATGTACTCAATTAGTTGGCGGCGTCGGCCATCATGGCCGAAGCCTCGGATGTTCCAAAAAAGGGGACGCATTAAGGTGCCATCGGGGGGCTACTTGACCCCAGAACACGAGACGCGCTTTGAGCGCGGAGGGCGGCGGTCCGGGAGCGCGTGCGGCCACAAAGCTCAGCCGCCTCTGCGAGGCTGAGCCAGAGTGGCTACCTCAAAGGAGGCGGGGGAGCGGGGGGTGAGCAAAGCCGCACGGGCTTCCGCGAATCTACCGTCAAGAATCTCACGAGACCGAATGGCCGCGATCTGGACTAAGGGGGGTAGCCTCCCCCTGAAGAGATCATGGAGTCAGTCGCGACCTTCACAAGGTGACCTAGCAAAACCGACTCGAGCGCGGAAAATGAGTAAGTAGCAGCAGAAGGGGGAACGGCAGGTGTACCTTGCTCCAGGTTCCGGGCCGCGGCCCGGAGCTCCGCTACTCGGGGATGGGCAGAGCCGGGCAGCATCGAGCCGAGCGCTATGGCGGGAGGCTGTCACCGGGGAAGAGGTAGACCAGCCACGGCGGGAGTAGGCGGCGGAGTGTGGAGGGGAAGGCTGGGAGGCCACCGGGGTGAAAACCCGGGTCTCCCCATCCGCGACGGGGTCCGGTACCGGGGCAAGCTAGATCGCCAGCCCGACGCAGCCGAGGAGCAGGGTCGGTGGGGATGGAGCGGGCGGCAACGGGGTGGAGACAGGAGGCACCATGGCCACCTCCGGCAGCGGAGAAGGAGGGGGGTCCACTGCCTGAGGCGGGAGGTCATCCGCAGGGGCACCGAGGGAGAGCGCGGGTCGGGAGGGGGGACCGAAGCAGCAGTGGGCGATCCAACGGGGAGGAGGGCCGGATGGGAGACGTCCTCGATGGGTTCCGGCGAGTCCGAGGAGGGTACCAGATCACCATCCAGTCCAGACCCAACGGTGGAGAGGTCGGCGGGGGAGCGCGGTGAGGACACCGGGAGGACCACCAAGCCGGCGCTAGAGGCATCACTCCCCTCCAAGGGCTCGGCCGCCGGGTCCACAGGGACGACCGGGGGGAGCAGCGTGGCGGACAGGGGAGCGAGGGTGGCCTGGCGGCCGTGAGCCCCAGTGGGAGGAGTTGGGGGAAGGCGACGGAGAGCGGGAGCGCGAGTCATCCGAGCCCCCCTCATTCTCAGAGCGGCGTGAGCGGTGGTGGCGGCTGTGGTAGTCCCCGTCAGTCCCCGGATTGCCCCCGGGAGGGCCGTCATCAGAGAAGCGAGGGCCACCCACATGGTTAGGAGGCTCAGGGGCAGTCTGGAGGTCGAAGCCCTAGTCGTTGAAGAACACTCGGATGGTGGCGCGGAGCTTGGAGGAGTCCAGACACTTGACCTTGACCCGGGCCTCCTCCTCTTTGCGGAGGGAAAGCTCTTCGACCACCACCACCTTGCCCAAGATTTGGGACATCTGGCGAATGACAGACTCAGAACACGCGATGTCAGGGAATCCGGCCACAATGATCCAAGCAGTGTCCAAGACGGCCACCGCCTTCGGGTCAAGGATGGGCTCTGTGATGTTGACGAAGAGCTGGTTGAGGGCGAGGGTGATCTGACCACTGCGAGTGGCGTAGCCGTAGCTGATGGCGTCAGGGAAGATCATGGTGGAGATATTGCCAGTGGACGGTGTGACCACCCAGTCCCACTGGCGACGGTAGAGGTGGTTGAGCTCGGCCTCGACCATCTCGGGTGAGGCCACCCCATCCACCACTGTGACAATCGCCTGAAGAGAGGGGGTGGGTGGAGGGACGTCGGGGACCTCGAGGTGGAAGAATCTGAGCCCCTCGACCGTGGACGTACATCTTGAGCTCAGAGGTCACTGGCCGCTCCGGGCACAGAAGGGCGGGGTGGCCCGGGTCCTTGCAGATGTAGCAGCACTGGAGATTGATGCAATTGACTTGAGAGTGATCTGCCACCCCGCAATTGAAGAACGGGGGACGGGGAAGCCTGGAGACGGGCCCCGGAGCGGCAAAGGAGCCCGGAGCCAGCGAGGGAGAGGCGGCCTGGTTGCCCCTCGTTTGCCCGCGGCGCCTCTTCTTCTTGGCAGGTCCTTGGCGGCTGCGGGACGGGCCACCGCCGGGGACGGCAGAGGAGGCCGGGGCCGCCGGAATTGCCGCGTGAGGAGGCACATACTTCCGGGACGAGGCGGAGGGTAGTGGGGCTTGGGGGCGAGGATAGGGTGAACGGGTCGTGTGGGATGGAGAGGGGCTACGGCCGCGGCGAGGTTCGGGGGAGGGCGAACAGCGACGGGAGCGCCAGTCTCCCGAGGCCACCGGGGGGGGGACGGGACCGACCCCTACGGTCAGATCGGCGCAGAGAACGCCGGACATCTATGCGTCCGTCCCGGAGTTCACGCACCTCGCGGCGAAGAGCGTCCGAAGAGGGGCGTGGCAGGTCACGGCGGTCGTCGACGCGCAGTTTGCGCCACCTCGCCGTTGTCCCACTCACGGGTCATGACCCGAGGTGGCGAGGGGGAGGGGAGGAGGCGGCAGCGCCGGGCGGTCGAGTGGGAGGTGGCGGCGTCCCCCTTGCCAAGCAGGGCCCATCCCTCTTCCATTCTTTTCACCCCGTGGGCACCATCTTGAGCTACCTCAGCAAGGCCCATCTTCTAAGTGCATTCATTTTTCACTGCAAATTTAATGTCACTACACCTATAATCACATTAAAATTTTAACTTTATAAATTTAGTAAATGTTTCATCATTTATAAAATAGTTTGGTACTTGGGATAGGTCCCCAGGGACACTGGTGGTGAATGCGTTGGCCAAGCAGAGAGCCATGTTGGAGAGGGCATGTGTCGGGCTAGCTCCTGAGAACAGCATGATGCTTGAGCAAAAGTGATCCGCCCGACAAAATCCTCTCATCACAATGGGAAGAGCAAAGGATCAACACTAGAAGGAATAACAAGAGTCACGTAGAGGAGGAGATGAAGGAGAGATTGGGCCAGCGTGGTGTCAAGGCAGTTGGATTCTATTGGAGCTTTTAGTTCATCTATTGGATCTTCTGTTTTTTCTTGTTTTGTACTCCCTCTGTTACAAATTATTCGTCGCAGAAGTGGATGTATCTAGAACTAAAATACATCTAGATACATTCATTTCTATGACGAGTAATTCAGAACGGAAGGAGTACGATTTTTGGTGATGGAGATTAATCCAGTCATCTTCTTTAGTTATATTTGCTTATTATGGAACTGGTAGAATTAGTCAGACTGACACTTTGCCTTTTATTCCGAAATGGCTTGCCCTGTGCTTTTGAATGCTTCATAATGAACCTCATTTGTGGCTTGAAATGTGGCAGTTTTTTCTACAATTTTCTACCTATGCAAAAGGCTAGAAGGTAGATAACATGTACAGACCTGCCGCATACGTATTGGTAGATATACTCCTTTGGGTTTTTTTATATTGGTATAAATATATTTTATAAACAATTTGTTTTTAATTTTATTTTAATCATCTGGACTGCATTTTTTTGTGACATTGTACGAAAGTATAATTATATTACTTATTGAACGCTTCTGTATGCAACATTTTAGCTTTATATAATTCTCTTTGTTTCATTTATCTTCACTTATTACCTTTCTATTTTTCTTGTTTCACTAATCCATACGTTGTCGAATATTCGTTTTCATACTCACAATTCACAACAGGCTAACGTACTAACCATCCCAACATATGCAAGTCTCTTGTTTTCATGACTTTATTAGTGTGTGCTTTCACTTGTAGGTCATGGCGTCATCTAAATCTAAGGAATGGTTTTAAGCTGCTCCTGTTTCTCAAAGAAAAGAAGTGGTTCAATAGAAGAGCCATGCCAAGATATGTGAGAACAGTAGATTTTCAGTCAGTATGCGTCGAATGTAGGAATGACAAAAGCAACCGCGCGTGCGCTTTAAATATTATTCCCTCTGTAAAGAAATATAAGAGCGTTTAAATCACTGCTCTTATATTTATTGTATTACTGAAATCATCAAAATATGCTATTCCTCTGTAGAAAAATACGTGCAGATCACTAAGTGATCTAAACACTTATATTTTTTACAAAGGAAGTGCTACTGAAACAACGAAGTGAGTTGCTCGAATTTAAATTGATCTTCAATACTGGACCTCATGTTTGCTATGTTTCGAGAGCTTTTTTCACCTTCAAAGTTGCCACCTTTTTCTCATAAAGTTGCTATGCGTTGGTAACAAAAGTTGCTACATAGCAACTTGATATCAACATAGTTAACTTCGCGGTACAGATGACTAGAGCTTGACGATACAAAACTAACGATGAACTTCAATGAAAATGGAATATGGAAGGCCCTAATGGTTTAGCCCATAAATCAGTTTGTAATATCTTCCTTTTTCCCATCCACACATGCACACATGCAATGTCATACTCTAATCACATGGCCAGTAATACCATTCTCATGTTTTAGATGAACAATTGCGTCAGTTCCTTAGTCACGTCATACTTCCAGGTCATCCAATGTCTGCCGATATCCACATCCTGTCCTCTATCTCAGAGCATTCAAACCTATAAGGTTGCTAGCCAACTTGGCTTCAGGAAGCTCCCTAAATTTCGTCTGTTTCTAGCCGTTGGATCTGGGTCAAAACTCGTTTCAAGCGTTGGATCTTCGTTCTTCATTTCCACCGCACGGTTATTTCACGAGTCCAATGACCGGTGGGGTCGTGCCGTTTGCATCTTTGCTGGGTCAACCGTTTGAAAGTACAGGTGCACCCTCTCCTTGCGCACCGCGTGCGGCTGCGTGGTTTGCGCAGGCGTGGCCGGCCCCTGCGTCGTGTTCGGTGGTGGGTGGAATGGACTGATGATGGCTTCATACCCGCAGCACTGTGCTCACTATGACGGGTGGCCCAGGTTAGTGGCTGGTCCCACAAGTCGGCGGTTGATTATTGGTTGGGTCAGCATTGGAAAGGTGCGAGAGCGCTTTGGGCGAATGCGCACGTCCCGCGCCGCGCGCGACGTGGGTGTGCTGCGGCATGGAGGTTTCACGAGAGTAAAAAATTCCTCCCCCTCCTCTGTTGTGCAAGGCGGCAGAAGGACGAAGGGCGGCGGTCGGAGTGCCGCCTCCTCCGCCAGGCTCTTCCTCCTTGTCTCAACGGCAACTGTGAGCACGGGAGAAGCGGCGGCGCCTAGATTCGATGGGCTGACCAAGGTGGTTCCACGGTGGAGAACGGACCCCCTCGACGCCATCCTCTGCGGCGTTGTCCCGCTGCCTCTGTTTCCTTTACCGCCGGTGGTGGGAGGATACCCGGGGGAGCAGAGAAGGGGGTTGGATGAGGGGTTAGGAGGTGCGAGGCGAGCAGGAGGTGGGGGTCACCGGACGAGCACAGCCACCAGAGCAGAGGAGTTCGATGCAGAGCAGAGGCAGTCGGAGAGCGCGCGGTATCCTGCGAGACATGTCCGCTCCCAAGCAGAGGATGCATAAGCGCTGGCTCCTCCTCTCCCCACGCCACTGCTTTCCTGCGTCGTCGCTACCGCCACGGTCTTGCTTGCCATCGACCTCCCGGAGACCGGAGTGCTTCTCTCCGCTGCATTCCCCTTTGCACGAGTTCTTGCCTTCAAAACTAAGGTGAAATGGCTCTTCTCATATTTGCCTATAAGCTGTTCGATGAAATGCTTGTGTCGTAACGAGTTCTTTTTCTTCAGTTTGTTCTTCCTGCTGCTAAGCATTAGTCCTCTCGTCGATCTTGCCTGATTTTCTCGTCGGTTTTGCATTTGAAGCTCAGGTGAATAGCCTTTTCCTTTCCTTATCTCTTACTTTTTTAATGAAATGGTGTGCCCTGATGAGTTCTTTCCCATGGAAATCATGGGATATGATAGGGGCTGTGACTCTATGAGGATGTTGTTTAGTGTGAACTGCAACTTTTTTTGTTGTTGTTGGAGTTCCTCGAGCATTGCTTAACTTGAATGATAAGCTACTGAGCAGGTTGGCCTGAGAGCAGCGAGGTTAGGGCTCCAGATGGTTCTTGGTTGCAATGGGGGGAGAGGCAGGGGAGGGTGAGGAGGCCAACGATAGGGTGAAGCAGCCCGGCAACGAGTGCAAGCAGCATGAGGTTTTGCACATTCTCTTTTCTTGTTCTGCTTAGCTTTTTTCTTCATCTCATTATTGACCAATTCGTTGTTTATGTGATTCTCTCCTTTTTTATTCTCATGAACTGATGTGTGTACAGGGTAAGCTTATTCTTATCTCTACAATTCATGGATGAATTAATGGTCTTGGTTATATGGTTTATTCAGTCCACCTGAAGAAACAAAGTTTGCACCCCTGGACTGATTTATTGGAATTATGATGTGATCTGTCTGCTTCCACATGGCCGTTCTTGGTCCAAGTATCGTATTGTTTCATGTCCTTTGTTGCAGTTTAAAGCTTTGATTTTTAAGACTAGGCACTGTAGTGTTGTCTGTTATGGCTGATTGGCTTCTTTTGGTTCATAGGATAGGATTATCATAAGAATAGGAATCTTGTAGGAAATGAGATGACATGTATCTCAAATCCTATGAGTAGGAATAGAAACAAGATGTCATTTGATTGACACCAAAGGAATTTTTCCATTAAGTCTAGGCTCTTTTTTATTTTCCTATGAAATGTGGAGGATAGGAACCAATCCTATGTAGGAATAGGAATCCATTCCTATGAACCAAAGGGCTCTAAAGGAAAAAAAATCCTATAAGAATCCTATCCTCTAAAATTCCTATGAAATTCCTCTAAACTAAACCAAAGGAGAGATTGGATTAATTCCTGCAGCCAATAGTTCCAGTACAGACTATATGTGCAATGAAGTAATGCAGCGAGCACTGTATGGTGGTGAAGAATTTCTCTTGAATTTTGTACACCATTCAAATTATCATCCAGAAAATGTGTGTGTTGTTTCTCAATAGGCACATATGCAAATTTATCTTTCTGTTGGTTGTTTGTTCTTCTGGCAGCATCCCAAGTATACATATGTGACGCTATGGGAGTTCTTCTTTTGTGTGATCATGAGAGGAATATGATAGGCCAACCAATTCTACCATGTGAACACAATCGTTGGTACATTTTAAAGTTTTCTTTCCAAAGTGCCATATTAATTATTTGGTCCTGTACACCCTAATTAGGATGGATGTTTCTTTTTTTTCACCTTCAGATATACATTTTTGCTTGGCCTACTGTATTTGCTCTTTTACAGTTAAAAATGCATGCTTGCAATATATAGCTGCTAATCTGATGCTCAAATATTTAATTTGCAGTGTGATGTTCCGTGGTTCCGAATCAGGCGCACCTCGTCGTCGTGGAGAGCATGAGTAGATGTGTCTTCATGGTGGGGTGGAGCTGCAGGGGAGGGAAGGTTGCTGACGACAGGGGGAAGGAGGAGGCCGACGAGGAGGGCAAACAGCAGGGCGAAGGGGCACGGCGAGCCCATCAGGGGGAAAAAGCAGGGTGAGTGACGCTAGCGGGAGGAAGGAGCAGGGCGAGGCCTTGTGACCTGCGTCCTCCTTGCGGCGAGCGGCTTTTCTACTCGTTTAGCATGTGTGCGGCACTGCGGACAGGCGACGATGGGCAGATTTTGGGGAGCGGCACGAACATCAAGCAATGGCTGATGACAAGGTGAGCTTCCCCTCCGCTCCTGATCTCTCTCTCTCTCTCTACACACACACACACACACCATCACACGATAATCTCCTCCTGATCTTGCTATTTATGCATCTCCATATGTCATTGGTTTCTTCCGATTTGCAGGGATTATAGGAAGCAAGCATATGTGGGTGGGTTCTTTCTTCTTGCATGAAATTGTTCTACTAATTCCTCAATGCTCTGTTCATGACTTTGTTCAGAATGTATATATATATAGGGTTGTTATAGAAGTATCCCATATATCAGAGGTGCAGCTAACTGTACTTTCAGGCATTGTTCCAAATATCGTACAGTTAATCGGCATCTCAGTCAGTTAATCGCTACTCGGTGGGTCACCGAATAGCCGATTGACTGATTTATCGGGCGGATAACTGATCTATCAACCGAATAATTGAAAAATTCACCTATGTATCTCTATTCGGCATCCAACCGATATGGTACCAGTTACCGATATCCTGAACATTGCTTTTAGGGATAAGCTTGTCAATGCAGGAAAATCTAAAAGAAAGCGACTAAAATCAACATTTAAAGGTACAGCCTATATTCTGGTACTGTGGAAATTAATATTCTGGTATGTTATTGGGAATCATGAGTTTGCTGACAGTGAGACCCATTAGTTAGAATCTGTTCAGAAAGCAGTATCTATGTAGATGTGATGTACTGGTATTTTGATCCATTGTGCCACCCATACTTCACCTATCTGGATTATTTAGCTCGAGCTATTTGCAGAATCTTATACTTCAATAAGCACAAGAATATTAATTTTTGGAGCAGTAGAGTATATATAGCTATATAGAGTTAAGTCATGATCGGGTTCCAGTATGTTATGTAGGTTCGGCATATCATAAATACTGAAGCATAAAATCAGTACCATTTCTTTGAATCTGCCTGTAGTTATCCAATCTGGTTTGGTTTTTCTTATTTACTATCTTATGCTCTTTGGACTTTTTTACTTTGTATGCATATATCTCAAGCTTACGAACTATGGTTCATATTTTAGAGAAAAAATGGTGCACACCGGTGTTATCAAGTATGTCTGAGACTACATGTATTGATTTATAAACACATTCATGTATTTGCAACCTTATAAAGTGAAATAACTGAGGTACTGGATCATTTCCTTTTAGTTTGTCATGTTTTGTTGAAGAATAGCTTCTGCATTGTTTGCTTGCAGAACTTTGATAGAGAAAAAGTTATTATGAGTGAAATTGTGGACAAAAAGACCTAGAAAGGTCAAAGAAATACATCGAGATGTTGCAAGTTTCATTATGTTCTATTGCTACTACTACGTCTATACTTGCTAGCATTCATGCAATTTATCCTCCCATGATCATTTTATCTATGATAGAGTCCGTTGTAGGGAGAATGGGCATAGACCTTAAACTTATTATGTCAATTATAATGATGGTAACTAGGTTCTCCTTTTGATCAGGCTCAGTTATAAAAAGAAATAACTTGGTTAAGGGGCTCTCTGATGATGATTTTTTGAATATATGCTCTGAATTGAAACACACACAAAATAGCTACTGCATCTTGGAAGTCCTCGTGGCAAAGAGTTTATAGAAAAGATACACCAATACAACTGCCTCTTTGCGTTTACTTCCATGGGAACTACTGTTGGCCGTTCGGTAGATGATGTTAAGGGCCCAAATATATACAAAATAAATGGTCGGGTTTGTCATTGAATGGGGTCTCTTATGCCTAAGAAAGGAAACACCCCAAAGTATGCCGAACTCTATATATATATGATACCCAGAATGAGATAAAGAACATGATTTAAGCTTTAGATTAGGGTGAAAAGTGTAATGGTGATTTAGATGAATCCATTGTTGAAGGCTTGATGCACATGCTTGCTGCGCACAATTCTTCTGTCAAAACGTTTTGATCAACTAGAGAAATACTAGAAGCCAATAAACATGTTGAGATAGCCATACGTTCAGTCTTCCTATGACTGATGAGCTAGCTTCTTTAATGTTTGGTGTTTACAGTGGAGGCTTCTTATCGTGGCATAATAATGCATGGTAGAGATGACAATCTGCAGCAAATATCTTCTTTGCAAAGTACATATATGCCTTTGCAGTATCCTCTTCTCTTCCCCTATGTGGAGCGTGGGTTTCAGCTTGGGATTAGATATATTGGTTCATACCCTCTTGATACAAGCAAAAGAACGAGGCTCAGCATGAAGGATTATTATTCCTATTGCCTCCACTACAGACCAGAGCATCATAATCCATATCTTTGTTGTGGTTTGCTCTTATCACAGGCCATTGTAGATGCACATGCTTGCATAGACAAGTGGAGGTTGCATTTTATCATGAAGGCTAATAATGATCTTAGAGCGGAAAACTTGCAAGGGGTTACTAATGCTGTTGGAAAAGGGTATACAGATGCAAGTTCTATTGGCAAGAAAAACATACTTCCATCCTCTTTTACTGGTGGTCGACGTTATATGGTCAAGAACTTCCAAGATGCAGTAGCTATTTCGCATGCATTTGGCCAATCAGACATTTTTAATAATCCATGTATTAGTCCAGACGAATGCAGGCCATATTTGTGCATCGAAGCAGTTCGAGGCAATAAGAAAGGGACAGGAATCTCACCAGATTTAGAGCCACACGAAGAGCCTCTCTCACCGAATGAGGCCTCTTTTGGTTCATAGGATAGGATTATCATAGGAATAGAAATCTTGTAGGAAATGAGATGACATGTATCTCAAATCCTATGAGTAGGAATAGGAAACAAGATGTCATTTGGTTGACACCAAAAGAATTTTTCCATTGAGTCTAGGCTCTTTTTTATTTTCCTATGAAATGTGTAGGATAGAAACCAATCCTATGTAGGAATAGGAATCCATTCCTATGAAACAAAGGGCTCTAAAGGAAAAAATCCTATAAGAATCCTATCCTCTAGAATTTCTATGAAATTCCTCTAAACCAAAGGAAGCCTCAAGCTGTGGAAGAAGAGGGGATAAACAAATTGATCGATACCCTGCCGCTTCATATTCTACACCGAGCGGGCCAGCCCAGGAAAACTCTTCGAGAGCCGGACACCGAGCGGGCCAGCCCAGGAAAACTCTTCGAGAGCCAGACACCAAGCGGGCTTGCCTAGGAAACCTTAAATACTCTCTAAATGCTATTACACATTCACATTTTTTAGCGAATTAATAAAGGAGTAAATAAAAGACATGCATATGTTTTTAAGCAATAGGGCATGTACTTTCGCCACAAATACATGTTTCTTTTCATACATAAGGATCTATTATATCATTGTACACTACAATTTTCAAAGCAATCATAGTTTGAAATGAGACTCTACGCCTAAGTGGTTGCTAAAAAATATTTTTACCAAGAAAGATAAACCTTTTCAAAAAAGTCATTGTATAGATTTTGAAAGACAATTCTATCTTAATTTTTCATACCAAGGCATGTATTTTTGTTTTAAATTAGACTCTATACTATTAAGTTAAGCCGTGTATATTCATATCATTATACACAACATTCCACTATGTTTCCTATTAGAGGGGATTAAACCATGGAACTTTTTTCATCGCGGACATGGCTTTAGCGTGCCTCTGCGCCATTTGGCGCAACAGGTCCACTAGTTTGATATAAGCTTAAGCATGCACATCCATGTGTTGCTGGTACCACAACATCCATTAATTCATAAGTAACTATTCATGCAACAAAGATGCTAAATTTGATTGCAGTACCAGGCAACTATCCTTTGTATGTATGGCTCCTCCCTTGCATCAATATCAGCAATGCAGCAACATCTCATATTGCTTGCAGGGTCCTCTGTGGACATCTTCCGTACAATGCAACCATTCCAACTAAATCAGGCAAAAATAAACATCAACATGTACATGCCCTCTCCTCATCCATGTCATAAACATCAACATGTACATGCTATTCCCTCCTCATAGTACCTTATTTGAATGGCTCCTTCAGGATTGGCACAAAACCACTGTCTCCATAGCATCCTTGGCACAAAGCAACAATCTCAATCCTTTCTGGAGAAGTATGTGCCGTAAACAAGGTGAAGATTTCATCTGGAAAAATAGGAACGGTGTATACTTCACAAGGTGGACATTTTCCAATAACATATCTAAAGAAACACCAAGCTGAATAACAGGACAGCCATCACACAGTATACATTACCAAGCTGAAAAAAGCATACTCCCTCCTTTCCTAAATATAGGGTGTATAGTTTTTGGCACGAAAATTAAAGAACGCACGTGGAGTGAAAATTTCACAAGTTTTGGGCGAGATTACACCTGACTAATTGACATGAGAAAATAGAGGAGTTTGCCTAATATAATTAAATGTAATCAAATCCCTAAAAAAAATATTCAAACAAGTGGTGCAACGCAAGACACCTTATATTTCGAACTTTTTCTACAAAATCTATACACCTTATATCAAGGAACGGAGGGAGTATTATTTACTTCAAAAGAGGTACTCAGTTTAAAACCAATTCAGGATGTGAAACCTGAACACGCTTCACAACTCACCATGTTCTTCAAAATCGGCAGTTGGCAATGAACCGACCCAGTAAATCTAACTCAGGCCTTCATTTAGGATAAATTACCATCAAAAGATGAATAAAATTAACCATGGCAATCCTGCAGCATGTTCAGGAAGTCATCAGCAGCATTTTGATACATAAATGCTCTCCTGACATGTGTGCATTTTGCGAACCCTCAACCTTGATACTTGACACTCCACCACTAGCTCGTTGGATAAACTCTTCATATGAAATTTGCTGTAACTGACAACCATCAGGGTCATGTTGTCATCCAGTCATGCACAGCTGCACGCCACATATATTTTCAATATTCCATATCTTTCAAGGAAGAGTGCAGTAACCCGCAGGGTTAGTTATCAACACTCGGTAAACCTCAGGATGCCTGACATTTTCCTACAGTTTATGTAACAAATGAGATCTCAGGGTATAGCTCAGCCAACTTTCCCATCTTTGGGGCATTTCTTCCCTGCTACAACACTTCGGGATTCTCTCCTCCTGGCCTGGATCTGACGGACACATTCGGCAACTAAGACACTAAAATCTGGGGAGATCTGGCCAATAGGGGGTGGATTAAAGCCAACTTTCTTATAAGCCTGTGATATGTTCTTCTGAGATCTTTGCAAATGAACATTGCAGAGGGAGGGAACTGAAGCTTTTAGGATGGGCCTGCTGCAAGTAATTTGCCCAATCTGTGCACCACTGAAACATTATCAAGAACCTAGTTAGCATTGCTACTGTAAATTTCAGTAAATAGAAAGAGGCCTAGAGAAGTGATGACTCGTTCTCAGACATAATTAAGTACATTGGTGGCAGCAAAAACTACAAACACTTGAATTTCAGAAAATATGATCCTAAAGAATAAGCAAATCATACTAATCGCAAACCTAGGTAATCCCACAACTCGAAGCATAAACATTTCTGTTCTCAGATGACAGAATGAGAAGCTCAAATCTACACAGCAAATTGGTAAAAACTCAAAGAATACTTTGGTTCAAAGTCTCATCCAAGGTACATCAGTGCACAATCAAGACAGGAGATCAAGCATTGCGGTAAAACCCTAATTCTGGGTACAATTATTTATGTTTAGCGTAGATTGGGGATTTTTTTTTTTTGCTACAAGAACCTATAGTAGATAGAACGGCACACTAATTGACAACTACTCCCTCCATTCCGAATTACTTGTCTTAGATTTGTCTAGATACGGATGTATCTAGCACTAAAATGAGGGAGTAGTACGCTACACGTGCTATAGTAGATAGAACAGCACACTAATTGACAACTAGTACGCTACACGTGCGAGTTTAGATAACCAAAGTACTGACAGCATATTGATATAAGATATTATAATAGGCTAAGGTGTATATTCAGAGTCACATTTGCATTAAGTATAAGATGTAGATTTGATTCCTGTCATTCATCTCACTAAAAATAGAACTATAGCCATAGAATACTCTATTACTGTGATATATACTACAGAAAACTCAAGTTTAATGTATAAGAATAGCTAAGTACTCTATCTGGAAAGATAAATGTGTTTTAGGAGTATCATGCCTTAGTCTTGACCCAAAATAAAAATCGTAGTGTTATTCGTACACTATACAGTTGTATAGAGGTTAGAAATGCCACCTGCATACTAGTATGTCGTTCTTCAAATAAAACTACTGATCCAATCACACCAGAAAGAGAGACAGCCAATCAAACAACTCCAAAGAGACATCCTTAGATGGCTAGATCCAGAGCAAACACCACGACCGAAACAGGAACTCTAACCAGACCAAGATTCCAAGTTTTACTCTGTATTATGAGCATTAAGAGGTTCACCTCTTGATGATTTGACCGCATCCCTTGTACAGGGCCTGATTGGGATCGGAGAGGATGTGGGAGTGGCAGTACTTGGCCATCGGCATCGCCCGCACCTTGCAGCCCGTGAACCCACACTTCTTCCTCCTCGGCACCGCCGCCGGCCCAGGCTTCGCCTCCGAGCACGCGGCCGACGGGGGCTGCTCGGCCTCGAGCGGACTGCGGCCGAGCTCCCAGACGTACTGGCGGTGCCGCGCGCGCACCTCCTCTGCCATCGCCCAGTACAGCCGGCGGTACACACCAACGAGCCGCGCCGTGCGTCGGCGCCTCCGGCGTAGCACCTCCTCCCGCGTGAGCGCCTCCGCCGTGGCCTCCATCTCCGGCGACGGCGGGCCGCTGGGGGAGCTAGGGTTTCGGGCCGCCGTCGCCGCCGCCTCGGCCTCCACCTTGGGTACTGGCGCCGTCGCCTCCGGGCTCATCGTGGCGGCCGGCCGGTAAGAGGAGGTCATGGCGTGCCGAGATTCTCGCCGGATTTGGGGGAAAGCGGAGGAGTTCGGCTAGGGGCAGGAAGGGAGGACCGGATGGCTCGGGCCGACGGAAGATGGGGAAGTAGAGTCGAGCCGCATGGAGGCTGGGTGTTTTTTTTTTATGGGGCTGGGTGTTTAACCGTTTGTTCCACGTGAGAAAAAAGTTCGTTTGGAGCGTGTTTGGTTAAGTGCATGGATTTTTCTTTTCTTTTTTAGGGTAAATGTCGCCCCTTTATTTTCTTAAACGAAGTTCGGAATCTCGTCCGCAATCACATCCAGAATGCATTCTGGCGGCGATCCAAACCAAACCTTACATAGTTCTTCTCCTACCCCTAACTTAGCTAATTTATGCGCGGCAACATTTGCGGAACGTCTAACCCACGAGACTCTAAAATCAACAAAACTACGTAGCATGGTCTTGATCTCCTCTAGCCAAGGCCCTGAAGCAGACATGTTCTTCTCTGGTTTGTTGATAGTTTGTACGAGAGCCTGGCTGTCCAGCTCGACGTGTACCCTCTGAACATTAATTTCTGTCGCAACCAACAGAGCACATTTGCATGCCATAATCTCTGCTACTACCGGGTCAGCAGCCATGGGGAAAAAGTGACATGCACTAGCGAGGAAGCCTCCGTTGTTATCCCGGAGCACAACACCGCCTCCTCCCTTTCCACCATGCCGTGATGTTGCACCATCAGCGTTTGCTTTGACCCACCCGGCATCCGGCGCATGCCATCTCTGAATAATAGCAGGTTTGGTCTGACTGTCTGGCTTCACATGGACTTCCCTTCATTCCTTCACAAACAAACAGACTCGTTCTACAATTTCATGTGGAGCATCAATACGTTTCCCATTCTTTGTGTCGTTGCGGGCCAACCAAAGGCCATATAATGCATGGATCATTATCTCCTTCTCGTCGTCATTAGTAGCGGCAAACCAACCAAGCAGCCAGTTGGCTAGCTCGCTCTGGGAGCCGGTGAAGATCGGTGGAGCAGCCACCATGACTCCCTTTTCCGAGCGCAGCTGGTCCCAAAACTGGACTGAATGTTAGCACCTATAAATCCATGGTGAAAGCCCTGATTGGTTCATAAGTTCTAGGACTTTTTTTAGCCCCAACTTATAAGTCCAAAGTCCCTAAAAATTCCCTACCTGTTTGGTTTCTGGGACTTATAAGTCTGTATAAGACCATATTACAACTATAAGTCCCTATAAGTCCCTTCTTGAGAGTCTTATTTCATAAGTTTCAAATGCCTACTTTAAGTCTCTATAAGTCCCTCCTGTTTGGTTTAGATGGGACTTATAGGGACTTTTTTAAGTCCCTAGACCAATAAGTCCCTGGAAACAAACACCCTCTAAGTGCATGGATTTAGGTGTGGTTCTGCGCAACAACTTAGGCGAGGCTATTGCGGGTGTAGCTAACCCAATATCATGTGTACTGGACGCGGCCTCGACAGAAAATTTGGCCATACTCAAGGGATTCTGTCGGATTTCGGGTTCCGGCAGACCCTTGAGGTTCGAACACTGGGGTGCGCGCGGAGATCTCTCCCTACCGATCTACGTCCAATCTCCTCGCGTGATCTAAGCTAGAAACAACAAACAACACAAGGGACACGAGATTTATACTGGTTTGGGCCACCGTTGTGGTGTAATACCCTACTCCAGTGTGTGGTGTGGTGGATTGCCTCAGGGGCTGATGATGAACAGTACAAGGGAAGAACAGCCTCGCGAGAGGTGTTCTTGAGCTGGTGCAATGAACTGCTTGGGTGAGTTCAGTCGCCTCTTTCTCTCTCTGCTAGGGTTCTACCAGATCTCTCGATGTCTCTCTTTCATCCCTCCGGGGTGTCTCCTTGCTTTTGTGGTGGCTAGCTCTATTTATAGCGGCCCTGGGCCTCTCCCCCAAATAATGAGTGGGAAGGGCGCCAATAATTGGCCATTTTGAAGGGGAACATATAGTACAAGTTATTCTGACCAAAGGTGGTCTTCGGCTGCCAAAAGCTCTGGTGATGACGCCGTCTTGGGCTCCATGGTGACCTCCGTCCTACCGCTCTGCTGGTCTTGGTCTCGTTGCACCAGAATGGTAACCTTTGCCCGATGCCTTGGCATGTGCTTGCCCCCTTTGCACCAAAGGGGAAATAAGGACACTGCGCAGGCTGGCGCCCGCCTGGTCTCGATTGTCATGGCTTGCGTCATGGGCTCCTCGCAAAGTATCCCCGCCTTGATCTCTCCGCCTCCTCGCGAGCCTGCCTGATGAGGCTTCCTCCGAGGAAGCTTTCCGTCGTCCGCCCTGCGAAGCTTGGCCCCTCGCGAGGGTCTTGAGCTTGAGCTGATGAAGATGGGCCGCGCTGGGCCCCCACTTGAGCCACGCCGCAGGCAGGCAAGTCTGGGGACCCCCGTTCCCAGAACGCCGACAGTAGCCCTCGGGCCCATGGTGCGCCCGGGCTTGGCCTAGCAGGGAAGCGAAGGGGCAAGCATGAAGCGCCGCGGGCCCTAACAGCCTGCGGCCTTGGGCGCCGCGTGGCGATTGATTGGACATGGGCGTCTGCGCTTCCCCTCGATGCCTCGGCGACCGCACGACTTGACAAGTCCCTGCATGCAGAGAAACCGGTCATGATTACCTGCGATCGTGGTGCTCGGCGGTTGGCCTCCTCCGGCTATAAGTACGGGGCTGGGCGAGCCCCTTCAGTCCATCCCTTCCTGCTGCTCCTTTCCTTCTTCTTCCTCATTCTTGCTCCTCCTTACGCCAATGGCACCAATCCGCCGGTTTTCTGCAGAAGAGAAGGGAAAGGCCCCCGAGAGGGTCCTGACCCACTTCCGCCGAAGAAGCGGCCGGTCCTCTACCACCGAGAAGAGGGTGCTCGGCAGGAGGCACCGAGGCCCTGGTACGAGCGGCCGCCGCCTGGGTTTCCGCTACCCTTGCACGCCCGCGTCGTAGGTCCTGGGGGGGAAGGCGTCGAGCAACATCGACGATGCCGCCGTCAACGCCGGCGAGTCAAGGTGGTGCGTGTCATTCCTCCTGGAGTCCACGCCGAGCGCTCCTCTCGCGAGCTCGTGCTCCACGCCGCCATGCCTCCGAGCTCTTGGATTCGCCTTCCTCCCTCCTTCGCCTTCGAGATGCCGCCGAGCGGGGCTCTGGAGTTCTGCCTGCAGCACGCTGACTGCGGTACCCTTGCGACCGGAGCGGAGGTTGCGGTCATCGCTCCGGGCAAGATCTTCATGACCCGGGGCTGGGGCGAAATCGCCCGGGTCTGCCGGACGGTAGGTGCCCTCATGATTCATCTTGAATACGATGGCGACTCCCTGATGTTCTTCAAGGTCTTCGATGGTGAAGGACGCCGGCTGGAGTGCTGCCTCAGGGAGAGCGGTAGGGGCAACGAACCGGCGAGGACCTGGCCCGCCCATCGGCCCTCCAGCAGCTCCTCAGGCGGCAGCGGAGGAGCTGGGGAATCCAGTGGCTCCCCCGAGCTCCTCACGACTCCGGAGACGAGCGACGACAGCTACGAGCCCCCGAGGTCGCGTCGTGCTCGGAGCAGGGCAGCCGCGTCCAGCCGCCGACGCCACTGATCTGGATGGGGTTGGCGCCGGCGTTGGGCGACGCACTGTTGATGATGGCGTCCCTTGCGGAGGTGCGGGCGATTAGCGTTCCTTAGGATTAGTACTCTTGTTCCCTGCGAGGAATCAAAGCAACACCCTGTGGGGGTATGTAAGGCGCATGCCATGTCTTTTGTGAACATTATATCCTTAACATGAATCAATGCGAGGTGCTTATCCTGTCTCAGCTCGGCTCCCTCTTTCTATCCTCACAAGGACTTGGCGCTCTACGCTGACAGGTCCCAGTCCCCAGGCAGGCTTCAGCCGTCGCTGGTATGCCAGGTCGCGATGCCGTGGTCAAGGCCAGGAGGTGAGCCGCCCGAGGTCCGGTAAGAGCCCCCGAGTCGCGATGCTCGGGAGGTCCCCTTCAGCGCTCAAGCAGCCCTCGCTGGGCGAGAAAGGAAGGCAACGTCGCCATGACAGAGCCGCACTGGGCGAGGGTTTGGCGCTGCGTTGGTCCAACTCTTGTAAGGGCGTGACTTATCTCTTGAGTTTGGTGTAGTTCCTCGATGAAGCGCCCGGCCCGAGTGGTGGCAGCTGAGGCGCCACTGAGTTAGGTCCTCGCGAGCTTCTTCCCACTCCCCCGCACTTCCCTTAATGCTCTACATCCTCAGGTCCCGGCCCTCGAGCAAGCTCAGCCGCCGCTGGTATGACAGGTCGCGATGCCGTGGGTCAAGGCCAGGGGGTGAGGGCTGGAGAGCCAGTAGGAGCCCATGAGTCGTGATGCTCAGGCGCCCCCTTTTAACGTGCAAGCGGTCCGTGCCGGAGAGAGGGAGAGGCAGCTCACGACGTCCCTAGCATTGCTCCTGGAGTAGGTCCTGCACACCAATCATAAAGAGAAACAAGACCTGTTGTTACGGTTGCCAGCCAACCTTTGGTCGCTCCGGGGGAGTGATTGGGGCACTGAGGGCCTGGTGAGGTGGCGCCTTGCGGGGCTGCCACGGCCAGAGCTCGACCACTCAGATTTATCGGCGTTGCAGGGACAGGCCCGTGCGTAGATGTCGTGCCAGAGCGAGCGGCTCCATAGGTAGGCGTCAATCGAGGAGGCGATTAGGTCGGGTATGTTAAGCATGTAGGAGAAAATTCATTTTAAGTAGACGCGGGAAAAGCAAACGCCGCTGGGCTAGGCCCGAGCAGCTCGGGGATGATGCGGCCCAAGGGGCGCCCCCAACAAGGTAAGTAAAGAGCGTAAGCAAAACGGATACATGCCGCAGGGACGGACCCACGCGACCTGGGAATGATGCGGACCTATGGGCGCTCCCAGCTAAAAACGGAACTTAGAAAGATGTCACCTGGTGCCGTTGAAGATGGAGTGATGCTGAAGAAGCGGGCGATGCGCGATGAAGACGTCGATCCTCACGAGCCCCCAGGCCCAGGAGCCTCAGGAGGCTCCGGGGGCGCAGGTGGGTCTCCGAGGGCCATCTCCATCTCTGCCAGGACCACACCTCATGAGCCTCCAGAATGCTCCTCAGCAGGCGCTGATGAGCGGCGACCATGTTCGGCAGGCCAAAAGGCATGCGAACGTAGCTGTGAGGTGGACCCTCGCAACGCCCCGCGCACGAAGGCCAGAGGTGCTCCAGAGACGCAGCTCGGTTGAGCCCTGGCACGCCGATGCAGATGCGCAGCCCACCATCCTCGCATGGATGTGGGGCTACGGCGGGTGAGCGGCGGCTGTCGCGCATGACTCTCGACTCTTGTAGCTCCTGGGTGTTCCTTGCGATGAACTCCTGTGGGTTTGGTCTTCCTTGCCTTGTACCGTCCTGAGGGAAACGTGCCTGGAAGCACCCCTCCAAGTGGTGCCCGAGCGCCTCCCTCGCGACCTTGGCAAAGTCGGTGGCTCTCCAAGAAAGAGCCCCCGAGCCCTGCCTGAGGAGGGCGTCGGGCGCGCCTTCCTATGCGAGAGAGGGTGGCGCTCCCTGATTGGGCGCAGATCCTGACGCAACACCTCCGGAGGCGCCTGCCTCTTGATGGCTTGGGCCAGGCGAAACCTTCTTCTTCTTGAGGGTTGCCTCGGGAAGTCTTCCGTTTCTGTGGTCCGGGTCTTCGATTGCTGCGGCTTGGAACGCGCGCTCGAGTGCACACACTGCGTCCCTTTCTTCACAGGGTACAGTGATGACTCCATCGCTTCCTGGCATCTTGAGGACATTGTATCCATGGTGAGTCACTGCCATGAACTTGGCCAGGGCTGGGTACCCGAGGATGGTGTTGTATGGCAGACGGATGTGGGCGATGTCGAAGTTGATGAGCTCGGTGCGGTAGTTGTTGCGCTGCCCGAAGGTGACTGGAAGGCGAACCTGCCCTATTGGAACGGTGGAACCATCAGTGACTCCTGAGAAGGGCTTGGTTGGTTGAAGCTGATCGTATGGCACTTGGAGGTTGTCAAACGTCTCGACGGACAGGACGTTGAGTCCTGCTCCACCGTCAATGAGGGTCCTGGTGACCTGCACGTTGCTGATGACTGGGGAGCAAAGCATCGGGAGGACTCCAGCCGTTGCCACGCACTTGAGCTGATCCGCTGAGCTGAACGTGATAGTGCATGCAGACCACCTGAGAGGGCGCGTGGCCTCAAGCTTGGGGAGGACCGCATTCACCTCGCGAGCAAACTGCTTGAAGATGCGCTGTGAGGCTGGGGCCTGCGCTCCACCCAAGATGCAAGCGATTGCGCGTGGCTCCTGAAAGCCCCCAACTCCCTCGTCATGACGTTGGTCTTCGTTCCTCCTTGGCGGTGGCGGCAGAGGAGGAAGGTCTGCGTTGCCGTGCGGGCGATCCTCACGAGGCTGATCTCTCCAGCCTCCCTCGCGAGGCTGGTCCTGCCAGTGATCCTCGCGAGGTTGGTCTCGCCACCCTTGGCGAGGCCCACGGTCTTCCCATCGTCCGCCACCTCTTCCTCCTCCTCGGCCATAGCCCCTGTCATTGCGCTCGGGGCGTCGGCCGACACGTCTATCTCACACGGCCCTGAGCTCTTAACATTCGTTGGTGTTGTGGGTGTGGAGGTCGTGGTACACGCAGTACCGGCTGCCCTTGGATGACTCAGGCTGATCTCTGCCTCGCTTGGTGTCTGGTTCCGCTGCAAGCACGGCAGCCCCCTTGCACTTCACGTCCTTGGCCCTGGGCTTCTTCTCTTCTGGGTCGGCAGCCGGGAGTTCGAGGAGGGAAAGGCGCCCTTCCTCAGCCCTGGCGCACTTGGTCGCCAAGTTGAACAGCTCCAAGGATGTACACAGGTCTTCATGGATTGCTAACTCCTCCTTCATCTTGATGTCGCGTACGCCATCGGAGAAGGCCGAGATGATGACTTCTTCAGTCACCTTGGGGATCTTGAGGCGAGCGTTGTTGAAGCGCTAGATGTATTTTTGCAGGGTTTCCCCTTGCTGCTGCTTGATGCGGCGCAGATCGCTCACGGCCGGGGGCCGGTCGTGAGTGCCCTGGAAGTTGGCGATGAAGCGAGTGCGCATCTCGTCCCAGGAGGAGATTGTGCCAGGAGTCAGGTTCAGGAGCCAGGTGCGGGCCCCGTCCTTGAGCGTCACGGGGAACCAGTTCGCCATGACCCTTTTGTCTTCGTTGGCGGCTTCGATGCATAGCTCATATAGCTGCAGGAACTCCGCAGGGTCCGTCGTGCCATCATAGCGAGGGGGCAGGTCAGGCTTGATCTTGTCTGGCCATGCGACGCCGCGTAGCTCGGGGGTGAGGGCGCGGCAGCCTGCTATGGCCACCGGTGCCTTTTGCTGGTGCTAGGCTTGTTCCTGGGGATTACCGCGCGCCGCCGCTTGGAGCAGCGCGGGGTCTTGGCATGGAGGTGCAGGGACGCGATCTTGGCGCACCAACGCTGGGAGCGCGCGAGCACCTTCTTGGGGACGAGGGATCTCTTGGCAGCTCCTTTCTTGATGCGCGGTCGCCGAAAGCGGAGGGTCTCGCCCTGGGGCTGCGCACCTTGGAGCCAGGGCGCCTCCTTGGGGAGGAGGTGGTGGAGGCGTCTCCTGATCCTCGCCTCCTGCGCGGAATGGAGGGCGAGGCAGCGAGAGGGACGACAAGGGGGAGCCCCCTGCGGTGCTGACGAGTTCGTTGATGCGGGTGAGCCAGTCTTCGTAGAGGTCGTCGATGGGGTGGTAGTGCAAAAGCTCTCTTGCCAGGAGCAGAGCGGCGTGCGCGTTTGTAGGGGCGCGATGGGCGTGGGACGACGAAGCGGCTGGAGTTGGCGATGGTGTGGCGGTGCGGCCCTCCCGCCGCATCAAAGGATGCTGGGAGGAGGCCTGCTGTTCGTTCCCTGCCGGGCCGGTGGCGGCGTTGGCGGTAGGCAACGGGGAACGACGAGGACGTCCACCGACGGGCGCCGTCTGGGCGACGCGGGTGGCGAGAGCAGCCCCGCACTCGGCGCGAGCCCGACGAGCGTCAACCAATGGACGCGACAAAAGATCGTACACGAACATCGGAAGAAAGATTCTGGCGCACCCCTACCTGGCGCGCCAAATGTCGGATTTCGGGTTCCGGCAGACCCTTGAGGTTCGAACACTGGCGTGTGCGTGGAGATCTCTCCCCTACCGATCTACGTCCAATCTCCTCGCGTGATCTAAGCTGGAAACAACGAACAACACAAGGGACACGAGATTTATACTGGTTCAGGCCACCGTTGTGGTGTAATACCCTACTCCGGTGTGTGGTGTGGTGGATTGCCTCAGGGGCTGATGATGAACAGTACAAGGGAAGAACAGCCTCGCGAAAGGTGTTCTTGAGCTGGTGCGATGAACTGCTTGGGTGAGTTCAGTCGCCTCTTTCTCTCCCTGCTAGGGTTCTACCAGATCTCTCGATGTCTCTCTTTCATCCCTCCGGGGTGTCTCCTTCCTTCTGTGGTGGCTAGCTCTATTTATAGCGGCCCTGGGCCTCTCCCCCATATAATGAGCGGGAAGGGCGCCAACAATTAGCCATTTTGAAGGGGAACATATAGTACAAGTTATCCTGACCAAAGGTGGTCTTCGGCTGCCAAAAGCTCTGGTAATGACGCTGTCTTGGGCTCCACGGTGACCTCCGTCCTGCCGCTCTGCTGGTCTTGGTCTCATTGCACCGGAATGGTAACCTTTGCCCGATGCCTTGGCCTGTGCTTGCCCCCTTTGCACCAAAGGAGAAACAAGGACACTGCGCCGGCTGGCGCCCGCCTGGTCTCTATCGTCATGGCTTGCGTCACGGGCTCCTCGCGAAGTATCCCCGCCTTGATCTCTCCGCCTCCTCGCGAGCCTGCCTGATGAGGTTGCCTCCGAGTAAGCTTTCCGTCGTCCGCCCCGCGAGGCTTGGCCCCTCGCAAGGGTCTTGAGCTTGAGCTGATGAAGATGGGCCACGCTGGGCCCCCACTTGAGCCACGCCGCAGGCCGTAGGCAGGCAAGTCTAGGGACCCCCATTCCCAGAACGCCAATAGATTCCATTTACTCGAAACCCTGGGCTGCTCTGGAGTAGTGGTGAAATTAGGTGGTGTTTGGTTCAGAAGTCCTAGGACTTTTTCTAGTCCCAGGGACTAATCAAAAAAGACTCTCTAGTAGAGTCTTTTTCTAGTCCCTATAGAAAAAGTCCCTCCTGTTTGGTTTCTAGGGACTTTTTCTAGTCTTTGGGACTAAAAAGTCCCTGAACCAAACACCCCCTTAAACTCGTTGGAGTTTTTTTCTTGAAGTTCAAACAGTTCTCATTTATTCGTAAAATGCAAGAATCTATGTGGAAATAAAGTGCAAAATACATTCAGGTGGTTCGTGTAACCAGACCTTATAAATCTCAGTGGACACTCCTTCCCTAACGAGTGCATGTGCCGCCCGGTTTGCCGACCGCCAAACCCAACTAATCTTCCACTGCTAACACTCCTCAAGCCGCATTTTTAGGTCTTCGATCAGCAGTCCCAGCACTGAGTGATCTTTCTCTTTGCTCTGTAGCTTACACATTAATTCTTTGCAATCCGTTTCGATATGCAAATTGGTAGCATTTACCTCATCAGCGAGCTGCACTGCCATGTGGCAAGCACGAAGCTCATTAGTAGCAGGATCCCCACCTATAGGATAGAAATGACATGCTCCGCCCGGGGAAGCGCCTTTGTGATTTCTGAATACCACTCCAGCTCCTCATTTTTTCCCTGTCTTAGACGTAGCCCCATCAACGTTTACTTTTATCCAGCCATCATCCGGGGGTTCCCACTTCTGCTCCTGTGCCTGGTTCATCCGTTTGCTCACTCTTCCATGAACTGCTTGCCACTCCTCTATTGCTTTTAGTACCCTCCGAGCTATGTCGTGAGCTTCCTCTATTTTCCACCCATCTCGTGCATTGTTTCTTGCTAGCCAGAGCCCATATACCCCTTGTAGCAAGACTGCCTTCTCGTCGTCGGACGCATTAGTTATCCAGGACAGAAGCCAGTTTGAAAGATGACTCTGAGAGCTGACCGAAACCGGCGGGATCGCCACCGGAACTCCCATTTCCGAGTTCATAATCTTCCAAAACTTAGCTGAGTGAAAACAGCCCCAGAATCGATGATAGTTGGTCTCTTCACGTCCACAAGCCACACAAAATACTCCATACTTGATTCTCCTTCTCTGAAGTTCGGAACCAACTGCCAAACCATTTCGAATCAGCCTCCACGTGTGTGTTTTAACCTTTCCAGGAGCTACCGCGTCCCATAGGCTGAGCCAAGCTCTGTGATTTGCCACTGACGACGACGCCTCCGGTCGTCCGGCCTTGATCCTTTTCTGAGACATTCTCAAGTGATACGCAGACCGAACCGAAAAAATACCACTTTTTGTAAAGTTTCAAGCCTGGTAGTCCTCCATCGCCGGCCCTCCAACTTGGATTTGCATGATTTCATGGGCCTCATCAGGTGGAAACATCTCCTGGACCTTGATCGGATCCCCCTCAATGCCATGTGAGTTTAGTAAATCACACACTCTAGTTACACCTGGAATAAAAGTCTGGCCCAGTGGCGTCAAACTCCCCTTCCTCGGGATCCAATTGTCATGATGAATCCTAATCCTGGTGTCATCTCCAATTCTCCAGATAAGCCTATCCAGCAACAGATTTCGCCCATGAATTATGCTCTTGAAGGTATAAGATCCAGCACTAGGGCAAGTAGCATTAAGAATAGAGTTGTAAGGGAAATACCGTGCTTTGAGCACTCTTGCACATAATGAGCCAGGGACCTGTAATAACCGCCAAGCCTGTTTTGCCAACATCGCTTGGTTAAATGCCTCCGGGTCTCTAAAGCCGAGTCCTCCCTCATGTTTCCTCGTACACATTTTGTCCCATGCAATCCAATGTACTTTCTTCACACCATTCACTGCACCCCACCAGAAGTTCGACGAGATCGATGACAGGTTCCAACACATTTTCTTTGTGAGTTGAAAGCAGCTCATGGTAAATGTTGGTGTAGATTGGAGTCCCGACTTAACAAGAACTTCCCTCGCTGTTTTTGATAGGCCTTGCCCCTTCCATCCCCAACCTTCTTCCCAACACTTTCCCTAACACATTTAAAGGTCCCATCCTTGGATCTGCCCACCATTGTAGACAACCCCAAATATCTTTTGGACAAAGCCTTCGACGAAATTCCGCTTGTTTGCTTCAATAAAACCTTGTCCTCCTCACTGGTTCCTCTTCCAAAAATATTGCCGACTTCTGCATATTCACCTTTTGCCCCGAAGCCATCTTGTAGTCATGAAGAATAGTGTGGAGGGTCTCAAAACTTTCTTTCTTACCTTCTAGAAACACCACGCTATCATCGGTGAAGAGGAGATGAGTTACCGTGGGGTCAGTGCTCCCAAATGAAACTCCCTTTATTTATTTTTCCACCTGAGCATGTCGCAACATAGCTGAAAAACCCTCCACACAGAAGAGAAATAGATAGGGCGAGAGGGGATCTCCTTGTCGTAGTCCCCCGGATGAAGCAAAAATGTGTGAGAGCCTTCCATTCAGCTTGACTTGGAACCTGGTTGTTTTGACACACCGCATAATCATCTCTACCCATTGGCTCGAGAAGCCCAATTTCTCCATCATTTGTTGCAAAAAAAATCATTCAACTCTATCATATGCCTTCATCATGTCAAGTTTCACCGCATAAAAAGGTTTCCTCCGTTTCCTTTTCCTTATCGCATGTACACATTCATATGCCACTAGTACATTGTCGGTGATTAATATACCCGGGACGAAAGCACTTTGCTCTTCTGATATTAAAATAGGTAACACCCTTTTGAGCCTGTTAGCCAACACCTTAGCTGCGATTTTGTAGAGCACGTGGCATAGGCTTATTGGCCGAAACTATGAGAGTAACTTTGGTGAGTTGACTTTCGGTATCATGACAATAATCGTGTCATTAAAGCCACTTGGTGCTGCTTTTCCCGCCAAGGAATCTCTTACTGCGCAGCACACATCATTCTTTACCAAAGACCAGTGTCGTTGATAAAACACCGCCGGGAAGCCATCCGGCCCCAGTGATTTGGTGGGCCCCATTTGAAATAGTGCTTGCTCTATTTCCTCGTCGGTGATAACTTCAACCAGTTTTGAGTTCATGTCATGAGTGACCATCTGATTGAAGTGCCTCAAGATGCGTTCACTCTCCTGGGAACCATCCACCGTGAAGAGTTTCTCATAAAAGGCAACTGCCATAATTCTCATTCCCTCATCGCCAGTACACTTCGTTCCATCCTCCCTTTTTAAGTCTTTGACTGTGTTTTTCCTCTTCCGATGAGATGCTCGGTTTTGAAAGTATTTTGTATACCGGTTGCCTTTGCAAAGCTAGTCAGCATGGGATCGCTGTTTGTAATATACCTCTCCCCTTTCATAGAGCTCGTGCAACCGATCCTCAATACCCTTAATTTCCTGCCTATAGCCCAAGCTAGCTGCACATCGTTTAGCATCCGTAAGCTGACTCTTGAGCTGATTGATTTGCCTTTTAATGGAACCAAAGACCTTGTGGCTCCATGCATGCATGGATTTAGATAGCCAAGCAAGTTTACTGCATGCCGCCCCAGGCCATGTTGTTCCTTATCAGCTTCATGTGCCTCAGCCCAAGCACTATTCAGCATACCGTCATACTGTTCATGTCTAGTCCATGCCGCTTCATATTGGAAAGGTTTCTGAGCTCACACCGTATTGTCAGCCAGTGCCGACGAGATACGTACCATCAACGCCTGATGGTCAGACTCCTCAGTAATTACATGTTGCACATCGGTACCTGGGAACATCTGCATGAATTCCGCATTACATGTCGCACGATCCAGTCAGACCTGAATGTTTTCTTCCGCATCTCGTTTATTATCCCATGTGAATGGGTATCCAGAGAAATCCATATATCCGCCATGCTGCAGTCCGTGAGACAGTCCCTGAATGCCTCCATCTGCCTTAAGCTTCTCTGATTACCACCCTGCTGTTCCGACAGCTCTAACGCTTCATTATAGTCACCCGCACGGATCAATGGTAGATTGTCTTGGCCTCTAAGGTATCGAAGGACTTCCCAGGTCTTCTTCCTTTTGTCTACACATGGCTCACCGTATATTCCAGTGAATCTGAAGGTGTTCTCCTCGCCAACAATTTTTGCATCAATATAGTATTGGCACCACGGCCAGACAGTGACATCCAAAAAATCTCTCCACCACAGTGCTAAACCCCCGCTTTTTCCATTGCAATCTACTGCCACACCTTGAGTGAACCCAAGACTCCATTTCAACTTCTCCATCGCTCCTGCCCTCTTCTTCGTTTCAGACAAGAACACCACCGCTGGGTTGTAAGACCGTACCAGGTCACGAAGTTCACCTACCGTCGAGTCCAACCCCAGTCCTCGACAGTTCCAGACTAAGACGATCATTGCTCTCGGCGGCCCCGCACACTTGCAGGGTCCGCCGCTATATCATCATGTTCAGAGATACGATCAAACACGGTAAACGTCTTCATCTAGTGTCGCTGATACGTCTCCAACGTATCTATAATTTTTGATTGTTCCATGCTATTATATTATCTGTTTTGGATGTTAATGGGCTTATTTATACACTTTTATATTATTTTTGGGATTAACATACTAACCCAAGGCCCAGTGCAAATTGTTGTTTTTGCCTATTTCAGTGTTTCGCAGAAAAGGAATATCAAACGGAATCCAAACGGAATGAAACCTTCGGGAGAGTTATTTTTGTAACAAACGTGATCCAGAGGACTTGGAGTGGACGTCAAGCAACCAACGAGGAGGCCACGAGGCAGGGGGCGCGCCCTCCACCCTCGTTGGCCCCTCGTGGCTCCACCGACCTACTTCTTCCTCCTATATATGTCCACATACCCCGAAAACATCCAGGAGCACCACGAAACCCTATTTCCACCGCTGCAACCTTTTGTACCCAAGAGATCCCATCTTGGGACCTTTTCCGGAGCTCCGCCGGAGGGGGCATCGATCACGGAGGGCTTCTACATCAACACCATAGCCTCTCCGATGATGTGTGAGTAGTTTACCTCAGACCTTCGGGTCCATAGTTATTAGCTAGATGGCTTCTTTTATCTCTTTGGGTCTCAATACAATGTTCTCCTCAATCGTCTTGGAGATCTATTTGATGTAACTCTTTTTGCGGTGTGTTTGTCGAGATCCGATGAATTGTGGGTTTATGATCAAGTTTATCTATGAACAATATTTGATTCTTCTCTGAAATCTTTTATGTATGATTGGTTATCTTTGCAAGTCTTTTCGAATTATCAGTTTGGTTTGGCCTACTAGATTGATCTTTCTTGCAACGGGAGAAGTGCTTAGCTTTGGGTTCAATCTTGCGGTGTCCTTTCCCAGTGACAGCAGGGGCAGCAAGGCACGTATTGTATTGTTGCCATCGAGGATAAAAAGATGGGGTTTATATCACATTGCTTGAGTTTATCCCTCTACATCATGTCATCTTGCCTAATGCATTACTCTGTTCTTATGAACTTAATACTCTAGATGCATGCTGGATAGCGGTCGATGTGTGGAGTAATAGTAGTGGATGCAGAATCGTTTCGGTCTACTTGTCGCGGACGTGATGCCTATATACATGATCATGCCTAGATATTCTCATAATTATTCACTATTCTATCAATTGCTCGATAGTAATTTGTTCACCAACTATAATACTTATGTTATCTTGAGAGAAGCCACTTGGCCCCCGTGTCTATTATCTATTATATTAATCTCCCGTCAACAAGTTATTTCTAGCATCGTTTATTTTGCAATCTTTACTTTCAATCTATTTCATAAAAAATACCAAAAAAATTTATCTTACTACTATTATCTCTATCAGATCTCATTGTCCTAAGTGACTGTGAAGGGATTGACAACCCCTTTATCATGTTGGTTGCGAGGTTCTTATTTGTTTGTGTAGGTACGAGGGACTTGTGCGTAGTCTCCTACTGGATTGATACCTTGGTTCTCAAAAACCGAGGGAAATACTTACGCTACTTTGCTACATCACCCTTTCCTCTTCAAGGGAAAACCAACGCAATGCTCAAGAGGTAGCAAGAAGGATTTCTGGCGCCGTTGCCGGGGAGATCTACCACAAGTCAAGACATACCAAGTTCCCATCACAAACTTTTATCCCTCGCATTACATTATTTGCCATTTGCCTCTCGTTTTCCTCTCCCCCAATTCACCCTTGCCGTTTTATTCGTCCTCTTTCTTCCGTTCCCCTTCTCTTTTCTAGTTTGTCTCTTTTCGCTTGCTTCTTGTGTGCTTGTGTGTCGGATTGCTTGTCATGATGGCTCAAGATAATACTAAATTGTGTGAATTTTCTAATACCAAAAATAATGATTTTATTAGCACTCCGATTGCTCCTCTTACCAATGTTGAATCTTGTGAAATTAATGCTGCTTTGCTGAATCTTGTTATGAAATATCTGTTTTCCGGCCTTCCTAGTGAAGATGCCGCTACCCATCTGAACAACTTTGTTGATTTGTGTGATATGCAAAAGAAGAAAGAGGTGGATAATGATATTGTTAAGTTGAAGCTATTCCTGTTTTCGCTTAGAGATCATGCTAAAACTTGGTTTTCCTCTTTGCCTAAAAATAGTATTGATTCATGGAATAAGTGCAAAGATGCTTTTATCTCTAAGTATTTTCCACCTGCTAAGATCATCTCTCTTAGGAACGATATTATGAATTTTAAGCAACTTGATCATGAACATGTTGCACAAGCTTGGGAGAGGATGAAATTAATGATCCGTAATTGCCCTACACATGGTTTGAATTTATGGATGATCATACAAAAAATTTATGCTGGATTGAATTTTGCTTCTAGAAATCTTTTAGATTCGGCCGCGGGAGGCACTTCTATGGAATTCACTTTAGGAGAAGCTACTAAACTCCTAGATAATATTATGGTTCATTATTCTCAATGGCACACTAAAATATGTACTAGTAAAAAGGTGCATGCAGTAGAAGAAATTAATGTTTTGAGTGGAAAGATGGATGAACTTATGAAATTGTTTGCTAATAAGATTGTTTCTTCTGATCCTAATGATATGAATTTTTCTATTTTGATTAAGAATAATAATGAATCTATGGATGTGAATTTTGTTTGTAGGAACAATTTTGGTAATAACGCGTATAGAGGTAATTTTAATCCTAGGTCGTTTCCTAGTAATTCCTCTAATAATTATGGTAATTCCTACAACAATTCCTATGGAAATTATAATAAGATGCCCTCTGATTTGGATCTAATATTAAAGAATTTATTAGTTCGCAAAAGAATTTCAATGCTTTGATTGAAGAAAAATTGTCTAAGATTGATGAGTTGGCTAGGAACATGGATAGAATTTATCTTGATGTTGATTCTTTGAAACTTAGATCTATTCCACCTAATCATGATATCAATGAGTCTCTCAAAGCTATGAGAATTTCCATTGATGAGTGCAAAGAAAGAACCGCTAGGATGCGTGCTAAAAAAGATTGCTTTGTGAAAGTGTGTTCTTCTAGTTTTGATGATAATAAGGATGAAGATCTAAAAGTGATTGATGAGTCTCCTATTAAATCTTTGTTTTGCATTATGAATCTTGATAATGATGGGACTGGAGATGAGTCAACTTTAGTTAAAAGGCGTCCCAATGATTCAGAGTTTTTAGATCTTGATGCAAGAATTCGTAAAAGTGGGATTGATGAGGTCAAAACTTTACATAGTAATGAACCCACTATTTTGGATTTCAAGGAATTTAATTATGATAATTGCTCTTTGATAGATTTTATTTCCTTGTTGCAATGTGTGCTAAATTCTCCTCATGCTTATAATCAAAATAAAGCTTTTACTAAACATATCGTTGATGCTTTAATGCAATCTTATGAAGAAAAGCTTGAATTGGAAGTTTCTATCCCTAGACAACTTTATGATGAGTGGGAACCAACTATTAAAATTAAAATTAAAGATCATGAATGCTATGATTTATGTGATTTGGGTGCTAGCGTTTCCACGATTCTAAAAACTTTGTGTGATGTGTTCGGTTTCCGTGAATTTGATGATTGTTCTTTGAATTTGCATCTTACGGATTCCACTATTAAGAAACCTATGGGAAGAATTAATGATGTTCTTATTGTTTCAAATAGGAATTATGTGCCCGTAGATTTCATTGTTCTTGATATTGATTGCAATCCTACATGTCCCATTATTCTTGGTAGACCTTTCCTTAGAACGGTTGGTGCAATTATTGATATGAAAGAAGGAAATATTAGATTCCAGTTTCCGTTAAGGAAGGGCATGGAACACTTTCCTAGAAAGAAAATTAAATTACCTTATGAATCTATTATGAGAGCCACTTATGGATTGCATACTAAAGATGATAGTAATACCTAGATCTATCCTTGCTTTTATGCCTAGCTAGGGGCGTTAAACGATAGCGCTTGTTGGGAGGCAACCCAATTTTATTTTTGTTCCTTTCTTTTTGGTTATGTTTAGCAATAAATAATTCATCTAGCCTCTGTTTAGATGCGGTTTTATACTTTTAATTAGTGTTTGTGCCAAGTAGGACCTTTAGGAAGACTTGGGGGAAGTTTTAGTAATCTTGCTGTAAAAAACAGAAACTTTAGCACTCACGATATTTGCCGCCATATTTTACTGGAGAGTGCGATTAAGTTGATTCTTTTTGAAGATGATTAATAGATAAATTCCTCACGTCCATAAATTTATTTTAAATTTTTTGGGTTACAGAAGTATTCGAAACCTACAGATTACTAGAGACTGTTCTGTTTTTGACAGATTCTGTTTTTCGCGTGTTGTTTGCTTATTTTGATGAATCTATGGCTAGTGTCGGAGGTTATGAACCATAGAGAAGTTGGAATACAGTAGGTTTAACACCAAAACAAATAAAAATGAGTTCATTACAGTACCTTAAGTGGCGGTTTGTTTTCTTATACTAACGGAGCTCATGAGATTTTCTGCTTAAGTTTTGTGTTGTGAAGTTTTCAAGTTTTGGGTAAAGATTTGATGGATTATGGAACAAGGAGTGGAAAGAGCCTAAGCTTGGGGATGCCCAAGGCACCCCAAGGTAAAATTCAAGGACAACCAAAAGCCTAAGCTTGGGGATGCCCCGGAAGGCATCCCCTCTTTCGTCTTCTTCTATCCGTAACTTTACTTGAGGCTATATTTTTATTCATCACATGATATGTGTTTTGCTTGGAGCGTCTTGTATGATTTGAGTCTTTGATTTTTAGTTTACCACAATTATCCTTGATGTACACACCTTTTGGGAGACACATACATGAATTGGAATTTATTAGAATACTCTATGTGCTTCACTTATATCTTTTGAGCTAGATAATTTTGCTCTAGTGCTTCACTTATATCTTTTAGAGCACGGTGGTGGTTTTATTTTATAGAAATTATTGATCTCTCATGGTTCACTTATATTATTTTTAGAGTCCTTTAGAACAGCATGGTAATTTTCCTTGGTTATGAAATTAGTCCTAATATGATAGGCATCCAAGATGGGTATAATAAAAACTATCATAAAAGGTGCATTGAATACTATGAGAAGTTTGATACTTGATGATTGTTTTGAGATATGAAGATGATGATATTAGAGTCATGCTAGTTGAGTAGTTGTGAATTTTAGAAATACTTGTGTTGAAGTTTGTGATTCCCGTAGCATGCACGTATGGTGAACCGTTATGTGATGAAGTCGAAGCATGATTTATTTATTGATTGTCTTCCTTATGAGTGGCGGTCGGGGACGAGCGATGGTCTTTTCCTACCAATCTATCCCCCTAGGAGCATGCGCGTAGTACTTTGTTTCGATAACTAATAAATTTTTGCAATAGGTATGTGAGTTCTTTATGACTAATGTTGAGTCCATGGATTATATGCACTCTCACCCTTCCACCATTGCTAGCCTCTCTAGTACCGCGCAACTTTCGCCTGTACCTTAAACCCACCATATACATTCCTCAAAACAGCCACCATACCTACCTATTACGGCATTTCCATATCCATTCCGAGATATATTGCCATGCAACTTTCCACCGTTCCGTTATTATGACACGCTTCATCATTGTCATATTGCTTTGCATGATCATGTAGTTGACATCGTATTTGTGGCAAAGCCACCGTTCATAATTCTTTCATACATGTCACTCATGAGTCATTGCACATCCCGGTAGACCGCCAGAGGCATTCACATAGAGTAATATTTTGTTCTAAGAATTGAGTTGTAATTTTTGAGTTGTAAGTAAATAAAGTGTGATGATCATCATTATTAGAGCATTGTCCCATGTGAGGAAAGGATGATGGAGACTATGATTCCCCCACAAGTCGGGATGAGACTCCGGACGAAAAATTTAAAAAAGGGAAAAAAGAGGCCATAAAAAAAGAGAAAAGGCCCAAATAAAAAAAATAAAAAAATGAGAGAAAAAGAGAGGAGGGACAATGTTACTATCCTTTTACCACACTTGTGCTTCAAAGTAGCACCATGATTTTCATGATAGAGAGTCTCCTATGTTGTCACTTTCATATACTAGTGGGAATTTTACATTGTAGAACTTGGCTTGTATATTCCAATGATGGGCTTCCTCAAAATGCCCTAGGTCTTCGTGAGCAAGCGAGTTGGATGCACACCCACTTAGTTTATTTTGTTGAGCTTTCATACACTTATAGCTCTAGTGCATCCGTTGCATGGCAATCCCTACTCACTCACATTGATATCTATTGATGGGCATCTCCATAGCCCACTGATACGCCTAATTGATGTGAGACTATCTTCTCCTTTTTGTCTTCTCCACAACCACTATTCTATTCCACCTATAGTGCTATGTCCATGGCTCACGCTCATGTATTACGTGAAGATTGAAAAAGTTTGAGAACATCAAAAGTATGGAACAATTGCTTGGCTTGTCATCGGGGCTATGCATGATTTAAATACTTTGTGTGGTGAAGATAGAGCATAGCTAGACTATATGATTTTGTAGGGATAACTCCCTTTTGCCATGTTATTTTGAGAAGACATGATTCCTTAGTTAGTATGCATGAAGTATTATTATTTTTATGTCAATATTAAACTTTTGTCTTGAATCTTTCGGATCTGAACATTCATGCCACAATAAATAAAGTTACATCGAGAATTATGCTAGGTAGCATTCCACATCAAAAATTCTGTTTTTATCATTTACCTACTCGAGGACGAGCAGGAATTAAGTTTGGGGATGCTTGATACGTCTGCAACGTATCTATAATTTTTGATTGTTCCATGCTATTATATTATCTGTTTTGGATGTTAATGGGCTTATTTATACACTTTTATATTATTTTTGGGACTAACCTACTAACCCAAGGCCCAGTGCAAATTGCATTTTTTTTTGCCTATTTCAGTGTTTTGCAGAAAAGGAATATCAAACAGAATCTAAACAGAATGAAACCTTTGGGAGAGTTATTTTTGGAACAAATATGATTCAGAGGACTTGGAGTGGACATCAAGCAACCAAAGAGGAGGCCATGAGGCAGGGGGGCGCGCCTACCCCCCTGGGCGCGCCCTCCACCCTCATGGGCCCCTCGTGGCTCCACCGACCTACTTCTTCCTCCTATATATGTCCACATACCCCGAAAACATCCAGGAGCACCACAAAACCTTATTTCCACCGCCGCAACCTTATGTACCCAAGATATCCCATCTTGGGGACTTTTCCGGAGCTCCGCCGGAGGGGACATAGATCACGGAGGGCTTCTACATCAACACCATAGACTCTCCGATGATGTGTGAGTAGTTTACCTCAGACCTTCGGGTCCATAGTTATTAGCTAGATGGCTTCTTCTCTCTCTTTGGATCTCAATACAATGTTCTCCTCGATCTTCTTGGAGATCTATTTGATGTAACTCTTTTTGCGGTGTGTTTGTCGAGATCCGATGAGTTGTGGGTTTATGATCAAGTTTATCTGTGAACAATATTTGATTCTTCTCTGAAATCTTTTATGTATGATTGGTTATCTTTGCAAGTCTCTTTGAATTATCAGTTTGGTTTGGCCTACTATATTGATCTTTCTTGCAATGGGAGAAGTGCTTAGCTTTGGGTTCAATCTTGCGGTGTCCTTTCCCAGTGACAGCAGGGGCAGCAAGGCACGTATTGTATTGTTGCCATCGAGGATAAAAAGATGGGGTTTATATCACATTGCTTGAGTTTATCCCTCTACATCATATCATCTTGCCTAATGCATTACTCTGTTCTTATGAACTTAATACTCTAGATGCATGCTGGATAGCGGTCGATGTGTGGAGTAATAGTAGTAGATGCAGAATCGTTTTGGTCTACTTGTCGCGGACGTGATGCCTATATACATGATCATGCCTAGATATTCTCATAATTATTCACTATTCTATCAATTGCTTGATAGTAATTTGTTCACCCACCGTAATACTTATGTTATCTTGAGAGAAGCCACTTGGCCCCCGGGTCTATTATCTATTATATTAATCTCCCATCAACAAGTTATTTCTAGCACCATTTATTTTGCAATCTTTACTTTCAATCTATATCATAAAAATACCAAAAATATTTATCTTATTATTATTATTATTATTATTATTATTATTATTATTATTATCTCTATCAGATCTCATTCTCGTAAGTGACCGTGAAGGGATTGACAACCCCTTTATCGCGTTGGTTGCGAGGTTCTTATTTGTTTGTGTAGGTACAAGGGACTTGCGTGTAGTCTCCTACTGGATTGATACCTTGGTTCTCAAAAACTGAGGGAAATACTTACGCTACTTTGCTGCATCACCCTTTCCTCTTCAAGGGAAAACCAACGCAGTGCTCAAGAGGTAGCAGTCGTGAACGAGCGCATCATGCCCAACCTATCTATCCATTCCTTCCTTAGTTACCCATATTTGTTTTGGCCCCCTCTTCCTGGAGACAGGAGAAAACTGGGAGCTGTCTCCCCTTGCACTATAAGTTGCATTGTCCCTCTAGGTTTCCTAACATAATAGCCTTTCTTTCTCTTGGTGGGATAATAATATCTTGAATCATAGCTTTCTTCTCTCTCCCTATAAGTGTCAACTTGCTCCTTGCGTCTTATGTCCTCTGCCTGTTCCCGAGCGACCTCTCTTTGCCTTTGTTGTTCTTTTAACTGTTCACAAAGATCCTCTCCCTCTTCCGCTCTATTTCATGTCTTAGGTCCCTCTCGGATGCCCACTCCCCGCGGAAGCGGTCCTTGACTGGGCTTGTTACCTCCCCTCGTTCCGGTCTTCGCTCAATGCCAGTGCGTGAGTTCGCCGGCTTATCAAAATCGGCCTTCAAGTTGCATTTTGTTGGAAGGTTCCTCACCCGTCCTTGGCTGTCAAGCCCTCTGTTACTGTCATTTGACTGAGTGCTGACAAAACTGCTACTCTTATTTGCCTTCCCATCTTTGCCTTCATTCATAGAGCCAGTGCTCCGTCCCGGGGAGGCTCTCAACCACCCACCCCATTGTGACGATGAGTCCATCGGAGGATCACACCTCCCTTCAACATGCACCAAACGACCACACTCGAAGCAAAAGTGTGGTATTTTCTCATAGTGGAACTCGTACCAGTTACCGATTTTATCATCCCGAGAAGCTTTAAGATTGAATCCGCGGACCAAGGGTTCGAACAAAGAAATTTTTGCTCTCACCTGAAGCTGATTACCTCTAGTCACTCCATCGTTGTCCACATCTACCTTCACAACTTCTCATAACCAATTATCAAGAGCTTTACCAAAAATCTCTGTATGTTTCCCCGGCGGTAGATCCGTCACACGAACCCACACTTCTACCCTGTCAAAAACCGTCTCAGAGGGGCGAGTGTTACTCTCATATTCCTTCAGAACAAGCACATTAAAATCGTATTGCCAGGGCCCGTTGTTCATTGCGTGCTTCCAATCACCTTCGCTTCCAAAGTGCACCACGAATATGTTGTCACCCATGTCTCGGAACTTTGCCTCGCGATGAAGTCCCCATGCCCTCTGCATCGTCCGTTCGAGCACAACTCTGTTCAGCGGTCATGGGGAAAAGGCCTTCCCAACAGCTGACCACTTAGTGGACTTAGGCAAGCTTTGATCAGAGTCCTCAAACACGAACCCCTCTGCCTCTTTATCCATCAAAATCATCCCACCCAATCTAGCCAACAAACTCGCAGTGGGATCCGGCGTTTTGCTTTCGGTCGGAGACTTGGAAGAGCCCCCGCTCCCAGGAGTACCTGGGGTTACGGCCGCGGGGTAGCCTTCATTGTCGGAGACCCCTTCTCCTTGCCTTTTGTCCTGTCCGCCATATCTCTCCTCCACGGAGAAATAGACATGCATGCAATGGTGAATTGGATCAGTTCGGCCCTTACTCAGCTACAATGGCAGAAGTATTTGCAAAAGCTCAAACTATTACTAGCATATCTTTTCAGCATTGCCCTATGAATGCCAACAAGGTGGCGCACAATTTAGCAAAATATGTGTATGATTCGAACTCGGTTACTTTTGGGAGGATGACCCCCCAAAGTTTTTGCTATCTTTTGTGATCCATAAGGTAACTCCATTGGGTCATCAATAAAATGCGCCGAGATGGCACACCCCTAAAAAAGTGCATGGATTTAGACCTTTCATAATAAATGATATGACGCGAACCAATCTGTGGTTGGATGGTTAGAGGGATAGTGGTATCCCCAGCCCACCAGGGTTCAAGTCCTGGTGCTCGCATTATTTCTAGATTTATTTCAGAATTTGAGTGTATACGTGTATATATGAGCGCTTGCGTCTGTACTGTGTTAAAAAATGATCCGAAGCGCGATACCAAAGACGCGTCGGTGAGGTCTTTTGGAGACCCAAAAGCCCACATGTTTGAGGGCCTTGTCAGGGCACGGCGGTTATGGGCTACCCTAGGGATGCGCTCGCATCATTTTTTGCCCTGCATACTTGTCCCAGTTGGGTCTGGTTGAGCATACGCAGGCTAAAAACCAACATATGCATGTTGATTGGTTGTATGCATATCCTCTCCCTGCATGGTAGCAATGCCTTTGCGCACCGCGTTTGGTTGCTCGCATGGTATATGGTAAGATGAGTGCATGTTGTTTGGTTACATGCGTGCATAGAGTTGTGCTCACCTTATACCCTACTTGGTGAGCTTACCAATACTACTAGACCTTACACACGATCACAACGAGCACACCAACACCACAACACTGCCATGACAATGAACTGGACGGACATGATGAAGTTCTTCAGCCCTAACGGACGATCCACCTTGCCAACCTCAACCTTGCTGCATGAATGCTCTCGCATATACTTGGAGTAAGCATCTTCTGCCGCCTGCCTAGTCTTAAACCCTCTATGGTTGCTGTTGTCCTACCCTGAAACTTGTTTGTTGCAAGCTTTCCATGAACTGTAAACCCCTAAAACCTACCTTCAACACCGCATACCACTTGCCCTACCAATGTAAATGAGAAATAAGTTGAAGCAACAAGCATTGGAACACACAAACAGTAGGCAATGAAGAACTATAGGAGCAAGCAATGGAGCATAAGAGCATTAGTAAGCATGCATGATCATAGCAAGTTCAACCTACCACTACTTTGGTGTCATCCTACCACCACATCCACAAGAGGGTGTAATCCTACCACCGCGATCACCGCGAGGGGTTAGTATATACCACCTCACCAAAATATACAGACCATAAGATTGTTTTCAATCCCTAACTACACAAAATATACGTCGTCATCGTCATCGTCGTTCTTGTCGCCATTGCTGTCGAGGATCATGCATGTCGTCGCCACCAGCAGAAGCAACACTAGTAGTAGTGCTTGCCCAGCGAGGTCCTCAGCCAGAGCACCCTGTGGGCGGCTCCCATGGCAACAAACCCTAACACCCTGGGCTTTGTTGTCCAGCAAGTGGCTGAGAGCCATCATGAGAGCCTTTGGGTTGAAGCCAATCTGCTCCATGACGGCCCCGTAGAGCTTAGGGTGGACGTCCACACTCTTGCTCTCCCTGATGGCGGTGGCCACCTCCTTCACTGCCTCAGTCATGCTGCTGAAGACGCTCAGCTCCTCCTCCATGAAGCCTGCCCACTTCCTCTTCATATCAAGCACAAGAACATGCTCACCATCCTTCTCAGGAGCATCAATATTGATGGTGTCTAACTCCTGGGTGTCTAGATACTCGGGCATCGGCAAGCCCAACGGCTTACCAGAGCCCATGGCATGCTTGTCGGTTGCCAGCCCGAAGGAGAAGATCTGTTGCATCTGATTTTAGTTTTGGATAGGTGAGGAACTCTACGCCCTTGGGGGTGAGCCTAAGAAGATGGTTCATAGGATCAAATTGCTGGTTTGTTAGAATGGCATGGTTTGTGAGCTAACCGCGACGTGACCTTGGTAGTGCTCTGCCTCCGAAAGGATCGAGCAGGTGTCCTCATCCCATGAAACACCACTGAGGTCTTTGAGCTTGGACACGGTGATCCACCTCGCTCTCCACTTCCTCAGGTGGTTGTACACCTAGGTCGAGGTGACCTCCTATCCATAGAAGTCGAACACCTGCTTTGCAACAAGGTTCAAGTGCACCTCCTTGAAGCCCTTGTTAGTCCTCATCCCACTAGATATGATCTCACACATCTTGGTAAGCACAAAAGTGGAGAGGAATGGCTGCCATTTCATGTTGTTCCACCTGCCATCCTTCTTCTCCTTTGCGACTACCTTTTGAGCAGCAACATGAGCAACAACATTGGGCTGAGCCAGCACAAATGGAGGAACCATAAGCGGCACCTCAAAAACGTCTGAATCAGGAGGCATCTGGTTCATAGGAGGCTGGGAGTCCTCAATATACGACGACGGGAACTGGCTCTCGAACAACACGAGGGCATGACTAAACTCTTGCGTGGTCATGTCCTGCAAACGTAAGCGTCATCGACAGCACAACACACTACACATGGACAGTAGGAACTAGCATTACAACATGGACAGATCGAACCAGCAGTAACACATGCGCACATGGATGATCTAGTTGAAGACAACACTACCAAATCCATCAAAGCATACCACACTTCAACACAGCATAACGGAGCACTAATCATACCAAACATCTAAGCACACTACCAATCCATCTGTGACCACACATCTAAGCATACTACCAATTCATCCATGACCAACTATAATCTGAATCGTGTTTGATGTCTTCGCCAGCGCAAATGTTTTGTATCATTTTGACGGTTTTTTACAACACCGTTTGCGACTAATGCATTGCACACAGTTTCCTCGAAGGGTCTCTCAGCCATGCACACATGGTGATGTAAAACGTTTGCGATGCATTAATCACAAATGGTGATGTAATAAAACTATCAAAAAAGATGCAAAACGTTTGCGATGGTGGATACATCAAGCATGGTTCGGATTTTAGTTGCATGTGCGATGCGGGGCATATGGTTCACTCGAATGAACTGTTTGTGATGAGGCAGAACAGCAGAAATAGGCAGCCAAGTGAAGGTGTGTGCGATATGCGGCATACAGATCACTCGGATTAACTGTTTGTGATTAGGCAACACAACAGAAATGGCCAGCCAGATCAAGGTGTCTGCGATTGACGACATACACTTCACATGGATGAATTGATTGCAATTAGGAAACACAAAAAAAATGGTCGGCTAGATCAACGTGTCTGAGATTGATGGCATACACTTCACATGGATGAACCGTTATTAGCCACAACAAACAGAAACAGTTAGACCGATCAACATGTGTGTGCTAGATGGGCACACATTCTAATTAAAAGAAGCGTGCACAATGGTAATAACAACCGCACAGAGTTGATGGAACAAGGCGTGTGCTGACATCGCCTATTGCGGTGCACCCTATGGTGCAAATGCCACGTACGCGGCCGAGAACGCGTGCCCACGTTACGCCATCCGGGAATAGTGCCGCACTTCGAAATTAGAACCGTCAATAAATTTTGAGCTTGCGTCCCATCACATTTCAAATTACTACCATGCTATATTTAATTGTAAACCTGTTCACACCGATCAAAAACTAAACTATTTCCACTTAGGAGTGTATTAGTACTCGATTATAAGTACTACCTACTCCAAGATGACTACACATTCCTTCTCAACTCCTCATTCACAAAAACAAACAAGTCTTTCATCGCTGTTCCCTTGCGGCTGTCATGGCCCGCATGAGTTCTGGGTCGAGAGATTACTACCAGGGAGAGGCGAGCATGGAAGCGGAAGCACGAGAGATGTCCTGCCTCGCTGTGAAAGCAGCTGACATGTCCTGTCGCGCTGCCGTAGCAGCACAGAGGCCCCACCGCATCGCCGAAGCAGCAAAAAGGTGTTGGGGAATGCAGTATTTGAAAAAAATTCTATGATCACGCAAGATCTATCTAGGATATGCATAGCAACGAGAGGGGGAGAGTGTGTCTACGTACCCTTGTAGACCGAAAGCGGAAGCATTTAGTAACGCGGTTGATGTAGTCGAACGTCTTCGCGATCCAACCGATCAAGTACCGAACGCACGACACCTCCGCGATCTGCACACGTTTAGCTCAGTGACGTCCCTCATACTCTTGATCTAGCTGAGGCCGAGGGTGAGTTTCTTCAGCACGATGGCGTGTTGACGGTGATGATGAAGTTACCGACGCAGGGCTTCGCCTAAGCACTACGACAATATGACCGAGGTGGAAAACTGTGGAGGGGGGCACCGCACACGGGTAAAGATCAACTTGTGTGTCTATGGGGTGCCCCCTACCCCGTATATAAAGGAGAGAGGAGGGGAGGGCCGGCCGTCCCCTAGGGCGCGCCCCAAGAGGGGAATCCTACTCCTAGTAGGAGTAGGTTCCCCCCTTTCCTAGTCCAACTAGGAGAAGAAGGTAGGAGAGGGAGAGGGAGAGGGAAAAAGGGGCCGCGCCCCCTCCCCTTGTCCTATTCAGACTCCCCTTGGGGGGGGCTCCTGGCTGTGTCCCTCTCTCTCCCCTAAGGCCCACTAAGGCCCATAACTTTCTCGGGGGGGGGGGGGTTGCCGGTAACCCTCCAACACTCCGGTTTTATCTGAAACTATTCGGAACACTTCCGGTGTCCGAATAACATGGTCCAATATATCAATCTTTATGCCTCGACCATTTCGAGATTCCTTGTCATGTCCATGATCACATCCAGGAATCCGAACAACCTTCGGTACATCAAATCACATAACTCACAATACATATCATCATCAAAAAGCGTGTGAACCCTACGGGTTCGAGAACTATGTAGACATGACTGAGACACATCTCTGGTCAATAACCAATAGCAGAACCTGGATGCTCATATTGGTTCCTACATATTCTACGAAGATCTTTATCGGTCAAACTACATAACAACATACATTGTTCCCTTTGTCATCGGTATGTTACTTGCCCGAGATTCGATCGTCGGTATCATCATACCTAGTTCAATCTCGTCACCGGCAAGTCTCTTTACTCATTCCGTAATGCATCATCCTGTGACTAACTCATTGGTCACATTGCTTGCAAGGCTCATAGTGATGTGCATTACCGAGAGGGCCCAGAGATACCTCTCCGATACACGGAGTGACAAATCCTAATCTCGATCTATGCAAACTCAACAAACACCATCAGGGACACCTGTAGAGCATCTTTACAATCACCCAGTTACATTGTGACGTTTTATAGCACACAAGGTTTTCCTCCGGTATTTGGGAGTTGCATAATCTCATAGTCATAGGAACATGTATAAGTCATGAAGAAAGCAATAGCAATAAACTAAACGATCATAGTGCTAAGCTAACATATGGGTCTAGTCCATCACCTCATTCTCTAATGATGTTATCCCGTTCATCAAATGACAACACATGTCCATGGCTAGGAAACTTAACCATCTTTGATTAACGAGCTAGTCAAGTAGAGGCATACTAGGGACACTTTGTTTGTCTATGTATTCACACATGTACTAAATTCCCAGTTAATACAATTCTAGCATGAATAATAAACATTTATCATGATATAGGGAAATATAAATAACAACTTTAGTATTGCCTCTAGGGCATATTTCCTTCAGTCTCCCACTTGCACTAGTGTCAATAATCTAGATTACACAGTAATGATTCTAACACCCATGGAGTCTTGGTGCTGATCATGTTTTGCTCGTGAGAGAGGCTTAGTCAACGGGTCTAGAACATTAAGATCCGTATGTATCTTGCAAATCTCTATGTCCCCCTCCTTGACTTGATCGCGGATGGAATTGAAGAGTCTCTTGATGTGCTTGGTTCTCTTGTGAAATCTGGATTCCCTCGCCAAGGCAATTGCACTAGTATTGTCACAAAAGATTCTCATTGGACCCGATGCACTAGGTATTACACCTAGATCGGAATGAACTCCTTCATCCAGGCTCCTTCATTTGCTGCTTCTAAAGCAACTATGTATTCCGCTTCACACGTAGATCCTACCATGACGCTCTACTTAGAACTGCACCAACTGACAGCTCCACCATTCAATAAAAATACATATCCGGTTTGTGACTTAGAGTCATCCTGATCAGTGTCAAAGCTTGCATCAACGTAACCGTTCATGATGGGCTCTTTGTCACCTCATAAACGAGAAACATATCCTTAGTCCTTTTAAGGTATTTCAGAATGTTCTTGACCGCTGTCCAGTGATCCACTCCAGGATTACTTTGGTACCTCCCTTCTAAACTAATAGCAAGGCACACATCAGGTCTGGTACACAACATTGCATACATGATAGAACCTATGGCTGAGGCATAGGGAATGACTTTCATTTTCTCTCTATCTTCTACAGTGGTCGGGCATTGAGTCTGACTCAACTTCACACCTTGTAACACATGCAAGAACCCTTTCTTTGCTTGATCCATTTTGAACTTCTTCAAAACTTTATCAAGGTATGTGCTTTGTGAAAGTCCAATTAAGCGTCTTGATCTATCTCCATAGATCTTGATGCCAATATATAAGCAGCTTCACTAAGGTCTTCAATTGAAAAATTCTTATTCAAGTATCCTTATATGCTATTCAGAAATTCAGTCTCATTTCCGATTAACAATATTTCATCCACATATAATATCAGAAATGCGACAAAGCTCCCACCCACTTTCTTGTAAATACAATCTTCTCCAAAAGTCTGTATAAAACCATATGATTTGATCACACTATCAAAGCGTATATTCCAACTCCGAGATGCTTGCACCAGTCCATAAATGGATCGCTGGAGCTTGCATACTTTGTTAGCACCTTTTGGATCGAAAAAACCTTCTGGTTGCATCATATACAACTCTTCTTTAAGATATCCATTAAGGAATGCAGTTTTGACATCCATTTGCCAAATTTCATAATCATAAAATGCAGCAATTGCTAACATGATTCGGAAGGACTCAAGCATCACTACGGGTGAGAAGGTCTCATTGTAGTCAACTCCTTGAACTTGTTGAAAACCTTTCGCGACAAGTCGAGCTTTGTAGACAGTAACATTACCGTTAGCGTCAGTCTTCTTCTTGAAGATCCATTTATTCTCTATGGCTTGCCGATCATTGGGCAAGTCAACCAAAGTCCACACTTTGTTCTCATACATGGATCCCATCTTAGATTTCATGGCCTCAAGCCATTTCACAGAATCTGGGCTCATCATCGCTTCCTCATAGTTCGTAGGTTCGTCATGGTCAAGTAACATGACTTCCAGAACAGGATTACCGTACCACTCTGTTGCGGATCTTACTCTGGTTGACCTACGAGGTTCAGTAGTAACTTGATCAGAAGTTTCATGATCATTATCATTAGCTTCCACACTAATTGGTGTAGGAATCACTGGAACTGATTTCTGTGATGAACTACTTCCCAATAAGGGAGAAGGTACAGTTACCTCATCAAGTTCTACTTTCCTCCCACTCACTTCTTTCGAGAGAAACTCCTTCTCTAGAAAGGATTCATTCCTAGCAACAAATATCTTGCCTTCGGATCTGTGATAGAAGGTGTACCCAACAGTCTCCTGTGGGTATCCTATGAAGACACATTTCTCTAATTTGGGTTCGAGCTTATCAGGTTGAAGCTTTTTCACATAAGCATCGCAGCCCCAAACTTTAAGAAACGACAACTTGGGTTTCTTGCCAAACCACAATTCATATGGTGTTGTCTCAATGGATTTCGATGGTGCCCTATTTAACGTGAATGCAGCCGTCTCTAAAGCATAACCCCAAAATGATAGCGGTAAATCAGTAAGAGACATCATAGATCGCGCCATATCTAATAAAGTGCGGTTACGACGTTCGGACACACCAGTACGCTGTGGTGTTCTAGGTGGCGTGAGTTGCGAAACTATTCTGCATTGTTTCAAATGAAGACCAAACTCATGACTCAAATATTCACCTCCACGATCAGATCGTAGAAACTTAATTTTCTTGTTACGATGATTTTCCACTTCACTCTGAAATTCTTTGAATTTTTCAAATGTTTCAGACTTATGTTTCATCAAGTAGATATACCCATATCTGCTTAAATCATCTATGAAGGTTAGAAAATAACGATACCCGCCACAAGCATCAACACTCATCGGACCACATACATTAGTATGTATTATTTCCAACAAGTCTGTTGCTCGCTCCATTGTTCCAGAGAACGGACTCTTAGTCATCTTGCCCATGAGGCATGGTTCGCAAGCATCAAGTGATTCATAATCAAGTGATTCTAAAATCACATTAGCATGGAGTTTCTTCATGCGCTTTACACCAATATGACCTAAACGGAAGTGCCACAAATAAGTTGCACTATCATTATTAAACCGATATCTTTTGGCTTCAATACTATGAATATGTGTATCACTACTATCGAGATTCAGTAAAAATAGACCACTCATCAAGGGTGCATGACCATAAAAGATATTACTCATATAAATAGAATAACGATTATTCTCTGATTTAAATGAATAACCATCTCGCATCAAACAAGATCCAGATATAATGTTTGTGCATAATGTTGTGTAGCGATCCGACCTCAAACGGTCAAATCTCTGTGTATAAGTGTCATCCCTGGATCGGTAATGCTAACACACATAGTACTTGAAGGATTTATAACAGAGTTCAATCACACACTTATTACATCGAATATCTCAAAAGAGAACTTATTACAATAATATGGCTGAAGGCCATCTAATGAAGATAACAGCGAATGGCTTCGAAGGTAAAATGAGTCCATCAAGTCCAATGGCATAGATGAGTAGACAACGACCTAGTGCACCTTACTATTCGTCTAAAAATTCTGCAACATAATACGTTGCAGCCCAAAACGGGTCAGCACATGGCATATGCTGGCAAAATAACACTGTAGAGCAATGAACAAGTAGCAACTATAACTATATGCATATTTGGCTGGTGGAGGCTCTATGGTTATTTTTGTAGAAAGCTAGTTTTCCCTACAACAAAGGAATATATTTCATTTAACTACAAAGTTTGTTGAAAACATTGAGAATGCTAACCCAATCTCAATCCCAAATTAATAATCATTAACCCAACAAGTTAATTAAGTAAAGTGATGAGAGCAACATAATAATTCAAGCACCAGATACTCAAGATGTCCATAACCGGGGACACGGCTAACCATGATTAGTTTGTACACTCTATAGAGGTTTGCACACTTTTCCCCACAAGACTCAATCTCCTCCATTTGATTTCCCGCATTACATGATGTTTGAGAGACGGATGACCGAGACACAGTCTTTCAGAAACATTAGCCCTTTCGACAGGTAAACCGTACCACCTACATCCCTCTGCTAGTTTACCATTGAAAGAGGTCACACAACATACTCAACTATGCTAGAGCCCATAATGGCTTGTGGCTGCACACGGAAGTTTCTAGCATGAAAAACTTTATGATCCCTTTGAGCCTATGATGAGGACATCAATACCATTGTTACACCCACAGCCCCTACTACTACCTATACCGGACCAATTACTAGAACTCGCGCACGCCAATTAAATTATCAGGTACTTTCATTTCTTGGTAATGATTCTAATGTTCATGAGAATATGATGCTGCCTAAATTGGATACATTTGTTTTGCTTACAAATGAAGGGCCTGGCATGGATAAGAGTGATGAACATTGGAGCAAGAACAAGCATGGAGTTGATGGCATGCGCAAGGGGAACAAGAACGGAGTTACAAGTGATGATTTCAGGACATTGAAGCCACCATAATGAGTGCATGAAGCCTTGGACGAAATATACAAGATGCCACTTCATAAACTTCGTCCAGAGGCTATTCTAGGTGCCGCGTCACCTTATTATTGGGCCAGGCCCATGTAATTTCGAAATACATAAGTATAGGCTGTTTTTAGAGTCCGTATGTGTGGGGAAACAAGAGATAGGGTTGGTTTCGGACCCCTTCCCCAAGGGCCACGAAATTCCCCCCTCTTCCTCCATATATACAACCCTTAGGGCACCGTTTAGACTTTGGGTTTTGTTTAGACCAAAAGTTTGCCATAGTTGCAACATCGTGTACTTCGTTTGTGTTCAACGACCAGACCAAGGCGTCTCAGAACCCCACCTTGATCAATAAAGATTTCCTCTTATATTCGCAATATCCAGATTGCAATCTTAGTTTCTTGCTTGTTCTTCGTTTGCCTGCAGGAAACAGACCTTCGTGGTCAGGTTGATCGTGCTCCGGCGTGATCAATAACCTCTCGGAGTTGGTTTAGCGATTGCTAAGGCGCGATGTCCTCGCACGTTCGTAGTCGGATCGTCAAAGTCGAATTCCTCCAAAATGATAGCCACCATCTCAGCGAAAGACGGGACACCTTTGCCTCTATCAAGTGGTATCAGATTTCCAAGTTGCTCGGTGAGATTTTACAGTTTTTCGTAGTTTAGATCGAGTCTGTTCTTCATACCTATAGTCCACGAAAAAGCCAAACAAAATTAGGGTTAGTTCACCCCATCCGAACCAATCTGAGCCTTTGCATAATCTTTTCTGTATTTGCTTTGTTGAATTTGCGGTTGCATCGTCGTGTCAAGTTGCTGGTTTTAGCGTCTAGTCCTTTAGAGTTTCGAGTTCTGTTCACAGGTTGTCACGTCGCCGCTGCCATATATCACCACCGCATCATCATCATCGCTGCTGCCATATACCACATATTCACCGCCAATCCAAGTCCACCTGCAACATATATCCGCCGCCATCACACCAATCCGAGTCCACCTGCAACATATATCCGCCACCAGTCCGAGTTCCACCAGATTCATCTCCGCCACCAGTCCGAGTTCCACCAGATTCATCTCTGCCACCAGTCCTATTCTGAGTCCAGTATTTTGTTACTCTGTTTTGGATTTCCATATCACGCCATACTCCGAGTCGTGACAGAGAAGGACTCCCCAACTTCCGAGCCATCCGCAGAAGAAAAATAGTTCCAGTTTCAAAAGAAAAACTAAGTCTAGAAAATTCTCACTAGGCAGTTTTTAGGACATTTGTAGACTTTTTCGGAAAAAAATTGTTGCGGAGCAAAAAAAAAAGAGGAAAAAAGTAAAAAAAAAGAGAGGAAAAAAGTGAAAAAAGGAAAAAAATTCAGAGTGTGCTCCTCCCTTGTTTACGTGCAGCGCCGTGATTTTGTTAGTGTTCTAGGCTCTCGTCTCTAGTACGGTCTAGCCTAGGACCAGCACAGTACCGTCGTTGAGCGTTTATTCAACTTTGCATCTCTGAATTGATTATGTCTGACCCTTTTTGCTACCATATTATAAGCCTTCCCAGCTCCACATACATCTACATCGTGCGTTTGACTCTCCCTGGTAATCGCTCTATCCAAGCTTTGAGAGTTTTGACTACATCGGTTGCCGATCACCGCCTGCTGCTGGGTAAGAACTGGTAAGAATTTGAGATTTGCTTGACGGATTTGTGACACCCGCCACCACCACCACTTGTTAGTAGTCTGTAGGATCATATTCTTGTGTGTTTCTATTGCTGCTAACCATGCCAGGATCACAAGCCGACGAGACTGACTGGGAGAACTTGACGAACAAGGAGCTTCATGATAAGTTTCAGCAAATGATGAGTGGACAGGTGCAAGATGTGCTAAACAGATTTGACGAGGCCATGGAGAAGATAGATGGCATGGAGAAGACGTTTGAAACAAAGCTCGATAACAAGTTTGCTGAATTGCTTTCGCGTTTTCCACCACCACCACCGGCTGCACCTGCCGCACCTCTACAACAACAACAACAATGACTACCTCCATGTCGGAAAACATCCCTCCGTCGAGCGAGCCGTGTCCCTCTTCAGCCTGGACAAACTGCTGGTGCTGCTGTTGATACTTCTGTGGCTCCCGCTACTGATGTGGAGGAGGATGATTATGTGGGAGATTACGAGGATGAGGTTGATCAAAATCAGAACTACGTGCAACCACCAGCACCACAACCACCAGGTTGTCCACATGCAAATAATGGCAATGTTAGGGCTCCCCCTCAGGTACGAGATCATGACCATCGCCCTAAACTAAAATTGAATATTCCATCATTTGAGGGTAGATATGTTCTTGATATATATCTTACTTGGGAGTTAGAAATTGAACAACGATTTACATGTTTACAATATCCTGAGGAGAGACGTGTTCCTGCTGCTGTTTGTGCTTTCACTAGCTTTGCATGTGTTTGGTGGTCTGAACATTGTCAATTATATCTTGTTCCAGCTACTTGGGCTGCTTTGAAAACTGCTATGCGTACTCGTTGGGTTCCACCATATTATCAACGTGAATTACTTCAAAAATTGCAGCGCTTATGACAAGGAAAAAATTCGGTAGAAAAATATTATCAGGAATTACAAACTGGCTTGATTAGATGTGGTATTGTTGAGGAGAATGAAGCTATGCTTGCACGTTTTCTGGGTGGATTAAATAGAGAGATTTAGACCACTCTAGACTATAAGGATTATAATAATATCACTCGTTTATTCCATCTTGCTTGTAAAGCTGAACGTGAAGTGCAGGATCGACAAGCATTGGCGCGGACTAACTTTTCTGCAGGTCGACCTTCATCATGGACACCACGTGCATCATCTACTTCCACACGTTCTGCTACACCGGCACCTTCGTCGGCTGCCACCTCCAACCGTGATACAATAAAGCAGGCACAATCACCACTCTGCCAAGAGCACACCTTCTGGGCCTGCAAAGAGTTCTTCTTCATCCATGGCGTCAACAGGGCAAAGACATGATATTATTTGTCGACGTTGCAAGGGTGGAGGTCATTATGCGAGAGAATGCCCATCTAAGCCTGTGATGATTGTTACTGAGGATGGTGGGTATGAGTCCGCTAGTGACTATGATGAGGAGACTTTGGCTCTTATTACACATGAAGAACATGGTGGAAATGATTCTGATCATGAGACGCAATACATGGCTGCTGAAGATGCTGACATGTATGAATGTTTAGTTGCTCAACGTGTTTTGAGTGTGCAGGTTACACAAGCTGAGCAAAATCAGAGGCATAATTTGTTCCATACAAAGGGAGTTGTGAAGGAACGTTCTATTCGCGTCATCATAGATGGAGGGAGCTGCAACAACTTGGCTAGCATGGAGATGGTGGAGAAGCTATCTCTCACCACAAGACCACATCCACATCCTTACTACATCCAATGGTTCAACAACAGCGACAAGGTTAAGGTAACACGTACTATTCGTGTGCATTTTAGTATCTCTACATATGCTGATTATGTTGATTGTGATGTGGTACCTATGCAAGCATGTTCCTTATTACTTGGTAAACCATGGCAATTTGATAAAAATTCTGTACACCATGGTAGAAACAATCAATATACTCTTGTTCATAAGGATAAAAATATTACTTTGCTTCCTATGACTCCTGATTCCATTTTGAAAGATGATATTAATAGAGCTAATAAAGCAAAATAGGAGAAAAATAAGAGTGAAAATCAGATTGTGGCAAAAGAATTTGAGCAACAAATGAAGCCTAATAATAAACCATCTACTGTTGCTTCAGAAATTAAATTGAAAAGTGCATGTTTACTTGCCACCAAATCTGATATTGATGAGCTAGATTCTAGCAAATCTGTTTGCTATGCTTTTGTGTGCAAAGAGGCATTATTTTCATTCGAGGACGTGCCTTCCTCTTTGCCCCCTGCTGTCACTAACATTTTGCAGGAGTTTGCTGATGTCTTCCCACAAGACGTGCCACCGGGATTACCACCTATTCGAGGGATTGAGCATCAAATTGACTTAATTCCCGGTGCATCGCTACCCAACCGTGCACCATACCGTACCAATCCAGAGGAGATGAAGGAGATTATGCGTCAAGTACAGGAGCTGCTCGACAAAGGTTATATACGCGAATCTCTTAGTCCTTGTGCTGTTCCTATTATACTAGTGCCTAAAAAGGATGGTACGTCGCGTATGTGTGTTGATTGTAGAGGCATTAATAATATTACTATTCGTTATCGTCATCCTATTCCTAGGCTAGATGATATGCTTGATGAATTGAGTGGCTCTACAATATTCTCCAAAGTTGATTTGCGTAGTGGATACCATCAAATTCGTATGAAATTGGGAGATGAATGGAAAACATCATTTAAAACTAAGTTTTGTTTATATGAGTGGTTAGTCATGCCTTTTGGGTTAACTAATGCACCTAGTACTTTCATGAGACTAATGAACGAAGTTTTACGTGCTTTCATTGGACGATTTGTGGTAGTCTATTTTGATGATATATTGATTTATAGCAAATCTTTGGAAGAACATTTGGAACATTTACGTGCTGTTTTTAATGCTCTACGTGATGCACGTTTGTTTGGTAACCTTGGGAAGTGCACCTTTTGCACCGACCGAGTATCTTTTCTTGGCTATGTTGTTACTCCACAGGGAATTGAAGTTGATAAAGCCAAGATTGAAGCTATTGAGAGTTGGCCGCAATCCAAAACGGTCACACAAGTGAGGAGTTTTCTTGGACTCGCTGGTTTCTATAGGCGTTTTGTGAGAGATTTTAGCACCATTGTTGCACCTCTAATTGAGCTTACAAAGAAGGATGTGCCTTTTGTTTGGGGTACCGCACAGGAAGAAGCCTTCACGGTATTGAAAGATAAGTTGACACATGCTCCTTTACTCCAACTTCCCGACTTTAATAAGACTTTTGAGCTTGAATGTGATGCTAGTGGAATTGGATTAGGAGGTGTGTTATTACAAGACGACAAACCTGTTGCATACTTTTCTGAAAAATTGAGTGGGCCTAGTCTGAACTATTCTACTTATGATAAAGAATTATATTCTCTTGTTCGTACTTTAGAGACATGGCAACATTATTTATGGCCCAAAGAATTTGTTATACATTCTGATCATGAATCTTTGAAACATATTAAAAGTCAAGCTAAACTGAATCATAGACATGCTAAATGGGTTGAATTCATTGAGACTTTCCCTTATGTCATTAAACACAAGAATGGTAAAGAAAATGTTATTGCTGATGCTTTGTCTCGTCGCTATACTATGCTTCCACAACTTGACTTCAAAATTTTTGGTTTGGAGACCATCAAAGATCAATATGTGCATGATGCTGATTTTAAAGATGTAATGCAGAATTGTAAAGAAGGAAGAACATGGAACAATTTCGTTATTAATGATGGCTTTGTGTTATGTGCTAACAAGCTATGCATTCCTGCTAGCTCTGTTCGTCTTTTGTTGTTGCAGGAGGCGCATGGAGGAGGATTAATGGGACACTTTGGCGTGAAGAAGATGGAGGACGTATTTGCTACACATTTCTTTTAGCCAAAGATGAGACGGGATGTTGAGCGTTTTGTTGCTCGCTGCACTACATGTCAAAAAGCTAAGTCACGACTCAATCCTCATGGGTTATATATGCCTTTGCCTGTGCCTAGTGTTCCTTGGGAGGATATATCTATGGACTTTATTTTAGGTTTACCTCAAACAAAGAAGGGGAGGGATAGCATATTTGTTGTCGTGGATAGATTCTCGAAAATGGCACACTTTATACCATGTCATAAAAGCGATGATGCTGTTAATGTTGCTGATTTGTTCTTTCATGAAATTATTCGCTTGCATGGTGTGCCAAATACTATTGTTTCAGATCATGATACTAAATTTCTTAGCCACTTTTGGAGATGTTTATGGGCTAAGTTGGGGACTAAACTGCTTTTTAGTACTACTTGTCACCCCCAAACGGATGGTCAAACTGAAGTAGTCAATAGAACATTGTCTACTATGCTTAGGGCTATTTTGAAGAATAATAAGAAAATGTGGGAAGAATGCTTGCCTCATATTGAATTTTCTTATAATCGTTTGTTGCATTCTACTACTAAGATGTGCCCTTTTGAAATTGTGTATGGTTTCCTACCTCGTGCACCCATTGATTTGTTGCCTCTTCCATCTTCGGAGAAGGTTAATTTTGATGCTAAACAACGGGATGAATTGATCTTAAAAATGCACGAGTTAACTAAGGACAACATTGAGCGTATGAATGCTAAATATAAACTTGCTGGAGATAAGGGTAGAAAACATGTTGTCTTTGCACCTGGAGATCTTGTTTGGTTACATTTGCGTAAGGATAGGTTTCCTAATTTGTGCAAATCAAAGCTAATGCCACGTGTTGATGGTCCTTTTAAGGTGTTAGAGAAAATAATAGATAATGCATATAAACTTGAGCTGCCTGCAGATTTTGGGGTTAGTCCCACTTTTAACATTGCAGATTTGAAGCCTTATTTGGGTGAGGAAGATGAGCTTTCGTCGAGGACGACTTCATTTCAAGAAGGGGAGGATGATGAGGACATCAATACCATTGTTACACCCACAACCCCTACTACTACTTATACTGGACCAATTACTAGAACTCACGCACGCCAATTAAATTATCAGGTACTTTCATTTCTTGGTAATGATTCTAATGTTCATGAGAATATGATGCTGCCTAAATTGGATACATTTGTTTTGCTTACAAATGAAGGGCCTGGCATGGATAAGAGTGATGAACATTGGAGCAAGAACAAGCATGGAGTTGATGGCATGCGCAAGGGGAACAAGAACGGAGTTACAAGTGATGATTTCAGGACATTGAAGCCACCATAATGAGTGCATGAAGCCTTGGACGAAATATACAAGATGCCACTTCATAAACTTTGTCCAGAGGCTATTCTAGGTGCTGCGTCACCTTATTATTGGGCCAGGCCCATGTAATTTCGAAATACATAAGTATAGGCTGTTTTTAGAGTCCGTATGTGTGGGGAAATAAGAGATAGGGTTGGTTTCGGACCCCTTCCCCAAGGGACACGAAATTACCCCTCCTCCTCCATATATACAGCCCTTAGGGCACCGTTTAGACTTTGGGTTTTGTTTAGATCAAAAGTTCGCCATAGTTGCAACTTCGCGTACTTTGTTTGTGTTCAACGACTAGACCAAGGCGTCACAGAACCCCACCTTGATCAATAAAGCTTTCCTCTTATATTCGCAATATCCAGATTGCAATCTTTGTTTTCTTGCTTGTTCTTCGTTTGCCTGCAGGAAACAGACCTTCGTGGTCAAGTTGATCGTGCTCCGGCGTGATCAATAACCTCTCGGAGTTGATTTAGCGATTGCTAAGGCGCGACATCCTCACACGTTCGTAGTCGGATCGTCAAAGTCGAATTCCTCCAAAACGATAGCCACCCTCTCATCGAAAGAAGGGACACCTTTGCCTCTATCAGCCTGGGTGGCGGACCATAGGATGATCACACAGATTCCCCGGGATCTCCTTGTACAACACTGGATTACCCCAGGTGCCCACAAACAATCCACCCAGATGTGTGTTAAAGTAGCCACCTTAAATAAATCCTTAGTTCATAATTAAACTCACAACTGTCATGAATCACTCAAACCAAACAACGTCTACGAGCATAGCATAGTAGTACAATCATAACATAGAAGTAACTCCGAGGGTTTAATTGAAAAGGGCAATAGGTACTACCTCAACAACTACTTCCCAATACCCACATGTTAAGCAGATCCTACTCATGCAATGTTTGAGGGTTGAGACTAATGCATAAAAACTGGGTTATAAAGGGGTATGATCGAAGTGTTACTTGCCTTGCTGACAATCTGAAAACCCTAGTGACTCGTAGTAGCACGCTTCGCACTCCGGAAACTCTATCACAAACAAACAATAACATACATAAGCACTCAAGCAATAGATGCAAGGGTAAAACTTAAGATAAAAGATCCAAATTGAAAGTTCAACTGAAGAGCTTCGATTTGCAAAAAGAATCAATCAAATCGGAGTTACGAAACTCAAACTGCGATCAAAAGAAATTCAAATTCAAATCTACTTGCAACCAAATTTTAAATTTTCAAAATCATGTTCAAGTTGGTTAACTGGAAAGAGGGGTCTGAGACGAAGATTTTGGCATTGGTTTCACTGGATTTGGATGAACGAGCGAAAAGTTACGAGGGTTTAAAGATCAGGGGCTAATCTGTGATAAAAAATAATCACGAATAGGTCCCTGACCGAAAATAAAATAAAAGAAAAAGACTATCGAGCGAACGTTCGCTATCAGGGACAAACGAACGAATACGTTCGCTAACAAAGACATTTGAGTGAACGTTCGCTAATTAGGGAACTCAAAAAAAACCGATCTAACGAAAAACCTAAAAACGGGCGGCGGTTCGACGGTTTTACCGGTTCAACAAAAAAAACCGACGGGTCGGCGACGGCGAGATCCGGCGAGGCGGCGACGACGACCGGCGGCGCAGCAGCGAGCGGAGGCAGCGCGCGCAACAGCAGCAGTCGGCGGCAGCAAGAAGCGGCGTCGGTGGCAGCGGGCGGCGGGGTGGCTGCGGGCGGCAAGGTGGCCAGGAGGCGGCGAGGTGGGCGGCTTATAAAGAGGGGGGTGGCGGCGCCTTGGGGAAGGGGCGGCGTGGGGCGAAGTCCGGCTCGGACTCCCATCGGCGTCCGTGCCTCGCACGCGGGAGGAAGGCGGCGGCGTGGGAGCGGGCCGTCCTACTCGACTGGGCTTCGACCCAGTCGGGCAGAAAAAGATTTTTTTAAATAAAATTTCACCCGAATAAAAATCCTAATAAAATAAAAAAAATTCTAAAAATGCCAAAATAATTTTCACCGTCTAAATAAAATATTTAGAACAAAGTGAACATTTTTCTGGCCTAAGACTGCAATTTTCAAAAATGCATATTTTTTTCTAATTCGAATAAAATAGCAAATAAAATCCAAATAAAATATTTATTTGATTTTAAAATTTCTTCTCCAATATTCATCTCTTTTTAAGAAGTCATATTATCTTCTCTCTTTTTATTTTTAAATATTGGAAATAATTGGAAAGAAAAAATATTAAAACCAAATTGATCCTCTTTTCAAATTTGAGAAAATTCAAATATGAAAATAAATGAAATCCCCAACTCTCTCCTTGGGTCCTTGAGTTGCTTAAGATTTCTAGGATCACAACCAAAATGCAAATAAAATATATTATACATATGATGACCAATGTATAACATCAAAATTGAAAATTGTGATGTTACATGCTGACACCAAATAACAATTATTCAGGTCTAATACTAATCCCGAAGGTAGATGTAGAGGTAGCGTGCCGACCGCGATCACATCGACTTTGGAACCATTTCCCACACGCATCGTCACCTTGTCCTTAGAAAATCTTCACTTAATCCGTAGCCCCTGTTTCGAGTTGCAAATATGAGCAACAGAACCAATATCAAATACCCAGGCGCTACTGCGAGCATTTGTAAGGTACACATCAATAACATGTATATCAAATATACCTTTCACTTTGCCATCCTTCTTATCTGCCAAATAATTGGGGCAGTTCCGCTTCCAGTGACCAGTCCCTTTGCAATAGAAGCACTCAGTTTCAGGCTTAGGTCTAGACTTGGGTTTCTTCACTTGAGGAGCAACTTACTTATCGTTCTTCTTGAAGTTCCCCTTCTTCCCTTTTCCCTTCTTCTTGGAACTAGTGGTCTTGTTGACCATCAACACTTGATGGTCCTTCTTGATTTCCACCTCCGCAGCCTTTAGCATTGCGAAGAGCTCGGGAATTGTCTTATCCATCCCTTGCATATTATAGTTCATCACGAAGATTTTGTAGCTTGGTGGTAGTGATTGAAGAACTCTATCAATGACACTATCATCAGGAAGATTAACTCCCAGTTGAGTCAAGTGGTTGTGGTACCCAGACAGCCTGAGTATATGTTCACTGACAGAACTATTCTCCTCCATCTTGCAGCTATAGAACTTATTGGAAACTTCATATCTCTCAATCCGGGCATTTGCTTGAAATATTAACTTCAACTCCTGGAACATCTCATATGCTCCATGACGTTCAAAACGTCGTTGAAGTCCCGGTTCTAAGCCATAAAGCGTGGCACACTGAATTATTGAGTAGTCATCAGCTTTGCTCTCCCAGACGTTCTTAACGTCATCAGTAGCATCTGCAGTAGGCCTAGCACCTAGCGGTGCTTCTAGGACATAATTCTTCTGTGCAGCAATGAGGATAATCCTCAAGTTATAGACCCAGCCCGTGTAGTTGCTACCATCATCTTTCAACTTGGATTTCTCTAGGAATGCATGAAAATTCAAAGGAACAGTACCACGGGCCATTTATCTACAACAACATAGACATGCAAAATATTATCAAGTACTAAGTTCATGATAAATTAAAGTTCAATTAATCATATTACTTAAGAACTCCCACTTAGATTGACATCCCTCTAGTCATCTAAGTGATCATGTGATCCATATCAACTAAACCATGTCTGATCATCACGTGAGATGGAGTAGTTTTCAATGGTGAACATCACTATGTTGATCATATCTATTATATGATTCACGCTCGACCTTTCGGTCTCAGTGTTCCGAGGCCATATCTGCATATGCTAGGCTCGTCAAGTTTAACCTGAGTATTATGCTTGTGCAAAACTGGCTTGCACCCGTTGTATGCGAACATAGAGCTTATCACACCCGATCATCACGTGGTGTCTCGGCATGATGAACTGTAGCAATGGTGCATACTCAAGGAGAACACTTATACCTTGAAATTTAGTGAAAGATCATCTTATAATGCTACCACCGTACTAAGCAAAATAAGATGCATAAAGGATAAACATCACATGCAATATAAGTGATATGATATGGCCATCATCATCTTGTGCCTTTGATCTCCATCTCCAAAGCACCGTCATGATCACCATCGCCACCGGCTTGACACCTTGATCTCCATCATAGCATCGTTTTTGTCTCGCCAAATATTGCTTATACGACTATCGCTACCACTTAGTGATAAATTAAAGCAATTACATGGCGATTTCATGTCATACAATAAAGCGACAACCATATGGCTCCTGGCAGTTGCTGATAACTTTGTTACAAAACATGATCATCTCATACAACAATTTATATAATCACGTCTTGACCATATCACATCACAACATGCCCTGCAAAAACAAGTTAGACGTCCTCTACTTTGTTGTTGCAAGTTTTACGTGGCTGCTACGGGCTTAGCAAGAACCGTTCTTACCTACGCATCAAAAACCACAACGATTTTTCATCAAGTTTGCTGTTTTAACCTTCAACAAGGATCGGGCGTAGTCACACTTGATTCAACTAAAGTTGGAGAAACAGACACCCACTAGGCACCTGTGTGCGAAGCACGTCGGTAGAACAAGTCTCATGAACGTGGTCATGTAATGTCGGTCTGGGCCGCTTCATCCAACAAGACTGCAGAATCAAAGTATGACATGCTGGTAAGCAGTATGACTATTATCGCCCACAACTCTTTGTGTTCTACTCGTGCATATAACATCTACGCATAGACCTAGCTCGGATGCCACTGTTGGGGAACGCAGTATTTCAAAAAAATTCCTACGATCATGCAAGATCAATCTAGGAGATGCATAGCAACGTGAGGGGGAGAGTGTGTCTACGTACCCTCGTAGACCGAAAGCGGAAGCTTTTAGTAACGCGGTTGATGTAGTCAAACATCTCCGCGATCCAACCGATCAAGTACCGAACACACGGCTCCTCCACGATCTGCACACGTTCAGCTCGGTGACATCCATCGTACTCTTGATCCAGCTGAGGCTGAGTATGAGTTCCGTCGGCACGATGGCGTGTTGACGGTAATGATGAAGTTACCAACGCAGGGCTTCGCCTAAGAAGTACGACAATATGACCAAGGTGGAAAACTGTGGAGAGGGGCACCGCACACGGATAAAGATCAACATGTGTGTCTATGGGGTGCCCCCTCCCCCGTATATAAATGAGAGAGGAGGGGAGGGTCGGCCGCCCCCTAGGGCACGCCCCAAGAGGGGAATCCTACTCCTAGTAGGAGTAGGTTCCCCCCTTTCCTAGTCCAGGGTTCATACTTTCACTAGTGCAAGTTCTCTCAACAATCATAACATAATTAAATCATATGGCAATCCCTCAACATGCGACAAAGAGTCACTCCAAAGTTTCTATTAGAGAACTTAGGACAAAAACATGCATCAACCCCTATGCATAGATTACCCCAATGTCACCTCGGGAATCCGTGAGTTGAGTGCCAAAACATACATCAAGTGAATCAATAGAACATCGCATTGTCACCACAGATATCCCATCGCAAGACATACATTAAGTGTTCTCAAATTCAACACTCAATCCAACATAACGAAACCTCAAAGAGCAAGACTCAATTCATCACAAGAAGTTAGAGGGGGAGAAACACCATATGATCCAACTATAGTAGCAAAGCTCACGGTACATCCAGATCATGCCAAATCAAGAACACAAGAGAGAGAAAGAGAGAGAGAGAGAGAGAGAGAGAGAGATCAAACACATAGCTACTGGTACATATCCTCAGCCCCGAGGGTGAACTACTCCCTCCTCATCATGGAGACCACTGGGATGATGAAAATGGCCTCCGGTGAAGGTTTCCCCCTCCGGCATGGTGCCGGAACGGGCTCCCGATTGGTTTTTTGTGGCTACACAGGCTTACGGCGGCGAAACTTCCAATATAGGTTTATTTTCGGGGGTTTCTATATTTATAGAAATTTTTGGCGTTGGAAACAAATCAGGGGGGTTCTCGAGGAGCCCACAAGCCAGGGGCACGCCCCTAGGCTTGTGGTTGCCTCGGGACTCTTCTGGCCCAACTCTGATGCTTTGTGGGTATCTTCTAGTCCATAAAAAATCACCGTAAATTTTCAGCTCGTTTGGACTCCGTTTGATATTCCTTTTATGTAAAACTCAAAAACAAGGAAAACAGAAACTGGCACTAGGATCTAGGTTAATAGGTTAGTCCCAAAAATAACATAAAATAGCATGTTAATAAGTATAAAACATCCAAAACAGATCATATAATAGCATGGAACAATAAAAAATTATAGATATGTTGGAGACGTATCAAGCATCCCCAAGCTTAATTCCTGCTCGTCCTCGAGTAGGTAAATGATAAAAACATATTTTTTTATGTGGAATGCTACCTAACATATTTATCAATGTAATCTTCTTTATTGTGGAAAGAATATTCAGATCCATAAGAGTCAAAATAAAAGTTTAATATTGACATAAAAACAATGATACTTCAAGCATACTAATAAAGCAATCGTGTCTTCTCAAAATAACATGGCCAAAGAAAGTTATCCCTACAAAATCATATAGTCTGGCTATGCTCCATCTTCATCACACAAATTATTTCATCATGCACAACCCCGATGAAAAGCCAAGCAATTGTTTCATACTTTTAATGTTCTCAAGCCTTTTCAACTTTCACGCAATACATGAGCGTCAGCCATGGATATAGCACTATTGGTGGAATAGAATATGGTGGAGGTTGTGAGGAGAAGACAAAAAGGAGAAAGTCTCACATCAACTAGGCAAATTAATGGGCTATGGAGATGCCCATCAATAGATATCAATGTGAGTGAGTAGGGATTGCCATGCAACAGATGCATTAGAGCTATAAGTCTATGAAAGCTCAAAAGAAAACTAGGTGGGTGTGCATCCAACTTGCTTGCTCATGAAGACCTAGGGAAATTTGAGGAAGCCCATCATTGGAATATACAAGCCAAGTTCTATAATGAAAAATTCCCACTAGTATATAAAAGTGACAAAATAGGAGACTCTCTATCTTGAAGATATGGTGCTACTTTGAAGCACAAGAGTGGTAAAAGGATAGTAGCATTGTCCCTTCTCTCTTTTTCTCTCATTTTCTATTTTTCTTTTTATTGTCTATTTTTTGTTTGGGCTCTTTGGCCTCTTTTTTATGGGCTCTTTGGCCTCTTTTTATTTTTTAAGTCCAGAGTCTCATCCTAATTTGTGAGGGAATCATAGCCTCCATCATCCTTTCCTCACATGGGACAATGCTCTAATAATGATGATCATCACACTTTTATTTACTTACAATTCAAGAATTACAACTTGATACTAGAGCAAAATATGACTCTATATGAATGCCTCCGGTGGTGTACCGGGATGTGCAATGATCAAGACTAACATGTATAACAAAATGAACGGTGGCCTTGCCACAAATACTATGCCAACTACATGATCATGCAAAGAAATATGACAATGATGGTGCGTGTCATAATAAAACGGAACAATGGAAGTTGCATGGCAATATATCTCAGAATGGCTATGGAAATGCCATAATAGGTAGGTATGGTGGCTGTTTTGAGGAAGATATATGGTGGGTTTAATGCACCGGTGAAAATTGCGTGGTACTAGAGAGGCTAGCAAAGGTGAAAGGGTGAGAGTGCGTATAATCCATGGACTCAACATTAGTCATAAAGAACTCACACACTTATTACAAAAATTTATTAGCCATCAAAACAAAGTACTACACGCATGCTCCTAAGAGGATAGATTGGTAGGAAAAGACCATCACTCATCCCCGACCACCACTCATAAGGAAGACAATCAAAAAATAAATCATGCTTTAACTTCATCACATAACGGTTCACCATACGTGCATGCTATGGGAATCACAAACTTTAACACAAGTATTTCTACCAATCCACAATTATTCACTAGCATGACTCTAATATATCCATCTTTATGTCTCAAAACAAATGAAAGGAATCAATCTTCTCATATATTCAATGCTCTTTATGAAAGTTTTTATTATATCCCTCTTGGATACCCATCATATTAGGACTGAATTCATAACCCTAGCAAATGTCCATACTATTTATAAGACTCTCAAAATAATATAAGTGAAGCACGAGAGTTCATGACAAACTACTCCCAAAAGATATAAGTGAAGATCAATGAGTAGTCAAATAATTAAGTAGCTATGTGAAGACTCTATCTCATTCAAGAATTTCGGATCTTAGTATTTTATTCAAACAACAAGCAAAACAAAATAAAATGACATTCCAAGTATAACAAATATCATGTGAAGAAGCAAAAACTTAGGCTCAACCAAAACTGACCAATCATTGTTGAAGAAGAAAGGTGGGATGCCAACCGGGGCATCCCCAAGCTTAGATGCTCGAGACTTCTTGAAATATTAAGTAGGGATCCCTTGGGCATCCCAAGCTTGAGCTCTTGTGTCTCCTTAATTCCTCTCATATCACAGTTTCCCTAATTCTTAAAAACTTCATCCACACAAAACTCAACAAGAACTCATGAGATAAGTTAGTGTCGTGGGAAACCACGACCACCTATGGGACCTAGGGTCCCTTGCTGGTTCGGCAGGGGGGATGTCACGTTGCACAAAGAGCAGAGGAGCGTGGGACAGCACGACAGAGATCACACAAGCAATTTTACCTAGGTTCAGGCCGCCGTGAGGCGTAAAACCCTACTCCTGCTTTGGTGGATTGATGGTGGAAAAATGGTAGTGGAGTGTAGTACACTGGCCTGGCAGGATTGCCTCGAGGCGACAGTGGCTACGCGCGTATGAATGCGTGGGGATTCAACCTTCTAACCCTCTCTACGGTTGCTGTGGGCCTCATTTTATAGGTTAAGGGGTCACCACAATGGCAAAGTACTCATTATGCACTGATAAGATAGCAAACAATGTTATCATACCTAACCCTCCAGGCTAACAAGGCGCATTAATGCACCGCTCGACGTCACATCGTCGCTTGCCCGGCAAGCCTTGCCGGGCTATCTTGCCATCTTCACACCTGCTCGCTTGACTCGCCGTAGGACGGATGTCGCTTGTAGGCATCCCCTATAGAAAGAGGCCGCCATGTGGCGAATGGCTGTCACTTAGTCACTTTGCGGCTTAACACCGCATCGATTGACAATGTGGGTCGTAGCGGAGTAGTTGGGTGAGGTGGTTTCGCCTCCACGAGTCCCAACAAGCCTTGCCGGGTCATCTTGGATGTTCTCTTCCGGGGTTAACCCCGCCCTCGCTGAGCTCGCCTGCCCGACAAGGGAGGCTTTTCTCCTGGTGACATCTTACTTCTCTGGCTTGATTTTGGTTCTCTTGATCTGCATGTTGGTCCTTCGAAAATCTTGGTCTCTGGTACTCTGGTATGGCCTGGCACCGTAATCTTGTTTCCGTGCCTGTGCACAGTCCGGGCAACATACCCAGGGTTTGTTGCACCGACAGAAGCCCCTGGGCCTGCCCCAAATGTGTTGCTAAGCATCATCGGGGTAGGTCCTAATAAGTGCACAAGCAGGGGCGTGGAAGAGGCTGGTCTTCCTGAGGTCTTCTTTGCTTCTTCATTAATCTTGAGTCCTGGCCAGTTTCCAGTTTCCCCACGCGTTGTGTAAAGCCAATAGTGGTTGGGTTGCCCTTGTAATGGCCCGTGAATGACTTTAATGCACGGGGTAGAAACTGGCAATTCACTCTTCCCACCACGCCCTTATCCTTAGCCACGTATGTTGCATGCATCACATAGGGTAGGTAACGGAGGCGCGTGACACGGGAGAGCGTCAAGGCGAGGGCCCGATCCTCTTGAATTGGCAAAGGAGGACGATGGTCGCTCATTGAGGGAATAGCTCCCCTCCCCGGCCTGCCTATAAAAGGAGGGGCGAGGGGAGAGCAGAGTCATTCGTCCTTGTGGTCCCCTCCTCTGTTTTATCCTTCCTGCGGGTTATGTCAAGGAGAAGAGCCTAGGGCCAGGCCCGGGCTTCATTCTGAGGCTTTGCATGGATCCAAAGGGGGTACTGGGGCGGCGCGGTGACAACCCCAGAGGTGGCGACTCCGGCGTGCTCGCCATCGGGCTGCTCGTAGCCTTGATTCCAGTCGGAGGGGATGCGAGTGACACCATGTCGAGGCCCATAGTGGGTATGGCACGTGGTAGTCGACCACTCCCCGTTCTTCTTCCCTTTGCAGCGCGAGGAGTCACGAAAAAGAGTCGCCGTTAACAAAGGCAAATCTGACTCCCCGTGGGTGTCGTCCTCTTGGCGTGCAGGAGGGCTCTTTGCTCCCATACACGTCTTCAGAACATGCGATGGCTTCTGACGTCAGGGTGGCTGGGGACGACCTATGCTCTTTGTAGGATGACCCATGGAGCATGGTGTCCAATGTGGCTGCCGTGCTGAGGTCTTCAGGTGGTAGCGATGCGAACGGTGGCGGCAACCCACGATGTGTCAAGAACAGGGCGACCGTTCCAACGAGTCGTGTTTGCCGGTGACTCCGCGTCCCCCATCTGGTCCTCTAGAAGCGTCACCATCCATGCCTGCCCTCCGGTTTCTTCCTCCCTGCCGAGGAGTGGCGCCATCCTGATCCTGGGGAGACACCGAATCCCAGCTGGGTCTGCCTCCTGCCTCCTTGACCCCTTCCTAAAGGATATGGACAAGGGCAAAGGCATTACGGGGCACTTATCTTTTTTCAATCTTAAACTTGTCGACACTTGCCAAATTTTAGTTCAAATAATGTAATCTCTCGAGTCCATGTTTGTGTTCTGTAAGATTCGTACTTGTAGTATCAGCATATTAACAAAAAAGATGAACCTTGCCAGGAAATCGTGCATGTATATGTCCATGCAGAGGTGGGATGCCTCTTTAGTTTTAATAAACGAGTCTTCCCCGGCAGGCTATCTTGCCGGCACCCTCCTGATTTTGTTTGCCGGAGAACTAAGCCTACCGGGCAAAAAACAAAGGGACCAGCCCCCCGCAACCTCTTTTCACCAAAGGCCACTGCGATCGTCCTGACCGAAGCAACGTTCGAGTCAAGGATGGGAGCACCTAAGTTTCCAAGAGTGGCGAGGTTTCCTTATGCACAAGTTTCAGCTTACATAACACTTTATGGACAAGAGGTAGAACTTATCTGTTTGGCTTGCCGGGGATCGCAGTGCTGGTCCATCTTCCCAACTCCTTATAGAGGCCAAGTCCATGACAGGAACCTGTAACTTCATGCAGATGGAAAAGATGCAAGATGCGATCCTATCTATATGCATATGCAAATGCTTATAATGCTCTTGGAATGCACATGCATGCATACAACTTGGTTGCCCCCCAGCGGTTCGTTTATTTCTCTGGTGCTCAGGGTCATCGCCTTGCTTTGTACAAGGGGTTACATGCAACTAAGGAAAGGCATGTACAAAAGGGTGGCTGCTAGGCAGGGCCCGACAGCCGCGCCTTACGTGTAGAACTTGCGAAGATGCTCAATATTCCATGAGTTTTTACAGTTTAATGCCATCTCCGGTCTCCAGATGGACTGTGCCAGGTCTGGTTACTCGTACTACCCTGTAAGGGCCTTCCCACTTCGGCGTTAACTTGTGTGTACCCTTGGCAGACTGAACGCGCCTAAGGACAAGGTCGCCTTCCTCAAAACACCGGGCATGAACCCTATGGCTATCATAGTGACACAGGGCTTGCTGATAGCATGCGACATGTGTAGCAGCTCGGAGACGGTTCTCCTCGAGTAGCACAACATTGTCACTCCAGTGCTGATCTTGCGCTACTTCATCGTAGGCAAGCACTCAAGGCGACCCGTAAATGTGTTCCATGGGGATAACTGCTTCTGCCCCATAACTAGGGAGAAGGGAGTCTGCCCGGTAGCCCGATTTGGTGTCGTTCTGAGGGACCACAGAGCCACTGGCAGCTCATCGATCCACCGCCTGCCGTGCTTCCGCAGCGTATCAAAGGTTCTTATCTTGAGTCCCCACAGCACTTCAGCATTCGCCCTCTCAGCTTGCCCATTGCTTCTGGGATGTGCGACAGAGACAAATGAGATCTTGCTTCTGAGGGTATGAACATGTTGCATGAAGGCGCGACTCATGAACTGGGTGCCGTTGTCGGTAATGATTCTTGCCGGAACTCCAAAATGACACACCATTTCTTTCAAGAACTTGATAGCTGACTGGGCGGTCACCTTTCTCATGGCAGTCACTTCCGGCCACTTTGTAAACTTGTCGATAGCAACGAACAAGAATTCAAAGCCCCCGATTGCTCGAGGGAAAGGGCCAAGGAAATCGAGCCCCCAGACCAAAAATGGCAAAGATAAAGGGATTGTCTGAAGAGCTTGGGCAGGCAGGTGTATATTCTTGGAATGGAACTGGCAGGCTTCACATCTGGTGACTAGCTTGACCGCATCTTGGAGGGCGGTGAGCCAATAGAATCCTTGCCAGAATGCTTTCCCAACCAATGCCCTTGATCCAATGTGGGAGCCGCACATGCCTTTGTGTATCTCAGCCAACAGTTCATTTCCTTCTTCCCGGCATATGCACTTCAATTTCACACCATTGGGCCTCCTTCTGTACAGAGTTTCATTGACAAACTGATACATACTAGCCCCCCAGGCTACTTTTTCAGCTTCATCCTGGTCGTCAGGAAGTTCTCCGGTTTGGAGAAAGTGGATTATGTGTCTTGCCCAAGTTGGAGCCTGGGGTAACGAGGACTAGCGACACCTCCTCAACTACAGGGGCACATTTCTCGTTCACGGGGACCATGGGCCTAGCTGGAGGGTGCGGTCCGGCAAGTGGTGAGGAGTTGTTTCCGGCAGGGTCTCTGCCAGGAGCGGAATGCTCTACCGGGAGAGGCTTACTGGAGTCCATCTTTCTCCTTTTTCGGGCCATTATTGCTGGGGATACAGATGGCTAAGTAAGATGGAGAACAAAAGTCCCTGGTTCCACAGGAAGCTTATGTGCAACACACTTTGACAGATGATCAACTATCCTGTTTTCCGCATGGGGTACGTGCTCTGTTTGTAATCCATCAAAGCGCTCCTCCAATCTCCTCACTTCCTCAATGCATGCCTCCATAAATGGGCTTTGATAATCCTTGTTGACTTGTCTCACCACATGTTGTGAATCTCCTCGAATGATCAACTTCTTAATTCCCAGTTCTGCGGCAATCCTGAGCCTGGCAAGGAGCCCTTCATACTCTGCTGTATTGTTGGTTGCCTCTTCCCGGGCAAAGTGCATTTGGACGACATACTTCAAGTGCTCCCGGAGGGGGCAACGAGAAGCACGCCAGCCCCTGCACCTTGCAAGGAAAAGGCACCATCGAAATACATAATCCATTCTTGGGGCGCCTCCTTGCCGGGGATAACTGTTTCCGGTACTTTTTCATCAGGGGTTGACGTCCATTCTACAATAAACTCTGCCAATGCCCTGCTTTGAATTGTTGATGTGCACTCAAACTTCAGACAAAAATCGGATAACTCCAAAGCCCACTCCACTATTCTGCCAGTTGCCTCAGGGTTTCGGAGTATCCTTTGTAACGAGAAGCGAGTGACAACCATGATCTCATGGGCTTGGAAGTAGTGGCACATTTTCCTTGAGGCCATGATGAGACCAAAGTTCAACTTTTGCATGCCAGAGTACCTCGACCTAGCCCCTTGTAGTAAGGAACTGACGAAGTACACTGGGCGCCGCACCACATTCTTCCTTGCCATGTACTTGGGGTTGCTCTCGCTGCCGTGCTTATTTCTATCTTGATCCTTCTCTAGCTCTGCCGGTCCTTGCTCACTCTCTGCCTTGTCCACTTCCCTCTGTGCCACCAAGGCTGCACCGGCCACTTGGTTGGTTGCCGCCAGGTATAGCAGCAATGGTTCTTGTGGTTCGGAGGCAACCAAGGTGGGCACAAAGGACAAGTAGGTCTTCAACTCTTGTAAGGCCGCGTCTGCTTCTGGGGTCCACTTCATGGGTCCTGCCTTCTTCAGGATTTTGAAGAATGGTAGGGCACGCTCGATAGACTTGGAAATGAATCTACTTAGCACGCAACACACCCCGTTAGACGCCTTACATCCTTGACTGTCCTTGGCACCTAGATCTGCTCGATAGCTTTAATCTTGTCAGGGCTGACTTCGATTCCCCGATGGGCACAAAGAACCCAAGTAGCTTGCCGGAGGGAACACCAAACACACACTTCTTCGGGTTGAGCTTCAGGTTGATCTTGCGCAGATTGGAAAATGTCTCCTCTAAATCCTGGATAAGGGTTGCTCCGTCCTTGGTCTTGACCACAATATCATCCATATAAGCTTCAATGTTTCTGTGCAGCTATGGCTTGAAACCAATCTGGACTGCCCTTGCAAAAGTAGACCCGACACTCTTTAATCCGAATGGCATGCGGATAAAATAGTATGTACCACATGGGGTGATGAATGATGTCTTCTCTTCATCTTCTTTGGGCATGAAGGTTTGATGATATCCAGAAAGGAAAGAAAATCGCAGCCTGAAGTGGAATCCACAATATGATCAATGCACGGCAAGGGAAATGGGTCCTTCAGGCAAGCCTTGTTGAGATCTGTGAAATCTATGCACAGCCTCCATTTCCCGTTAGCCTTCCGAACCACCACTGGATTTGCTAACCATGTGGGATGTAGCACTCCTCTAACTAAACTAGCTGCTTCAAGCTTCTTGATTTCTTCTGCAATAAATTGTTGCCTCTCCAAGGCCTGCTTCCAGACTTTCTGCTTGACAGGTCGGGCATGTGGGAAAACATCAAGGTGGTGTTCGATTACCTCCCTGGGAACACCGGGGATATCAGATGGTTGCCATGCAAACACATCGACATTCGCCCATAGGAAGGCAACGAGCACACTTTCCTATTTGTCATCGAGGGTGGCGCTGATAGTGAAAGTACCATCAACGCCAGCCATCCCTGCCAGGGCCTTCTTCACTTGGGGTGCAGTGACCTTGGATATTTTGCTATTGGAACTCTCCGGCAAGTCATCAACAGGCGCAGTGTATTCCTAAGAGGTATGCTTTCCAGATTCCTTGCCAGCGTCCTTGCTATCCTTCTTCTTTCCTCTGTCCTCCTTGGCGGGAACTGCTACTACCTCTGCCGCGTCCGCGTCTCGGTACATCTTGTCCACACAAATGATTACGTCCTTCTCATCTGATGAAATGGAAATGACTCCTATCGGCCCAGACATCTTCAAGGTGTTGTAGGTATAGTGGGATGCCGCCTTGAATTTAGCCAGGGCTGGGCATCCAAGGATCCCATTATACCGCAAAGGAAGGTCAACCACATCAAACACAATCTTCTCAATCCGATAGTTCAGCTCTCCCCCAAATGTCACCGGTAGCATGACCTTTCCCTTAGGATGACTCCTGCCGGGATTAACTCCTTGAAACATGCTAGTGGCCTCTAATTCTTCCTCTGCTATCTGAAGTTTGCTGATGACTGCCGGGAGATCAGATTCAACCCGGCCCCACCGTCCACCAACATTTTTGTGACCTTGAGGTTGCAAATTGTGGGAGAGACCAACAACGGCAAGCATCCTACCGCAATGGTACGGTTAGGATGATCCTCTTCGTCAAAGATGATAGGCGTGCGTGACCATTTGAGTGGTTGCCGGGCCTCTGGTGCTGGTTCCACGAAATTAACCTCACGTGCCCACCGTTTGAGTTGGCGGTGAGAGGAGTGCAGGGATGCACCCTCGTCAATGCACAAAGCATCAGTAGCCTTCTGGAACTCCTACTCGCTGGTTTCCACTTCATCCCCTCCGTCACTCTTATCATCGCATGCTTCCTTCTCTCTACCTTTGGCGGGTTTTCCTTTGTTCCGGAAGGGTTTGCCGGGACAGTTTACTTCACCGCCTCGGACCTTGCCGCCAGCGGCGTTCTAACCTTTTTCCTTGTTAGGCTTTGATAATCCCCAAGTGCAAGGAATCATCGTAGCAATTTCCAAAGGTGGAAGTGATAAGTATGGAGTGTCGAACCCACAAGGAGCTAAAGGTAAGATCAATATTCTCTCAAGCCCTATCTACCACTGATATGACTCTACGTACACTGAACGTTTGCTTCCAACTAGCAACGAGAAATAAAACTATGCTGTTGGTATGAAGAGGATAACTTTGTATGATATCGGAGAGCTAAAATATAAAAGTAGGTGTTGTTATCATGAAGTTAGAATATATTACTAACTATTATAAATAGCGAGTGTGGAATAATGGCGGATTAGTGTGCGGAATTGTCCTAGGTAATCGTTAACAAGACCGGTAATCACTATTGCAGGTTCATATGAGGGAGAGGCATAAGCTAACATACTTTCTCTACTCGGATCATTTGCTCTTATGATTGGAACTCTAGCAAGCATCCGCAACTACTAAAGATCATTAAGGTAAAACCCAACCATAGCATTAAAGCATCAAGTCCTATTTACCCCATATGCAACAACCCCTTACTCGGGTTTGTGTTTCAGTCACTCACGCAACCCACTATAAGCGAATCATAAACGTATTGCAACACCCTACAGCGGGAACCCCTCATGCTTGCGCGACACGGAGGGCACCATAGGACAGCACCAAAGTAAAACATACAACTCATACCAATCTAGATCATAAATCAACCCAAAGACAAAGGATAACTACTCAAAACATCATAGGATGGCAACACATCATTGGATCATAATATGTGGCATAAAGCACCATGTTCAAGTAGGGATTACAGCAGGGTGCGGGAGAGTGGACCGCGTAAAAGAGATGAGGGTGAGGATGATGATGGTGATGTTGATGAAGACGATCACCGTGGCGATGATTCCCCTCCCGATGGCACTTCGGTGCCACCGAGAGAGAGGAGAGGTTCTCCCCCTTGTGCTTCCTCCTCCATGGCCTCCCCCCTAGATGGGGAGAGGTTCTCCCTCTGGTCCTTGGACTTCATGGTGATGATGGCCCCTCCGGGATCCTCCTCCATGCCCTCCGGTGATGATGGCCCCCTCCGGCAGGGTGCTAGAAAGGGCCTAGATTGGTTTTCGGTGGCTGCGGAGGCTTCTGGCGGTGGAACTCCCGATCTAGGTTAATTTTCCGAGGTTTCTGTATTTATATGAATTTTTGACGTTGGTCTCATGTCAAGGAGGTGCCTGAGGCATCCACGAGGCAGGACCACACACCTGGGGGGGATGGGCGCGCCCCCACCCTCGTGGACAGCCCGGGACTCTTCTGGCCCAACTCTTTTACTCTGGGGTCTTCTTTTGGTCCATAAAAAACGTCAAAAATTGGCACGTCAGTTGGACTCCGTTTGATATTCCTTTTCTGTAGAACTCAGAAACAAGGAAAAAATAGAAACTGGCACTAGGCTCTAGGTTAATAGGTTAGTCCCAAAAACCATATAAAATAGCATATAAATGCATATAAAACATCCAAGGTTGATAATATAATAGAATGAATACTTCATAAATTATAGATACGTTGGAGACATATCAGCATCCCCAAGCTTAATTCCAGCTCGTCCTCGAGTAGGTAAATGATAAAAGTAATAATTTATGAAGTGTGAATGCTAGCAAGTGCATAAGTTTCATCAATGATAGTTCCAATCAATTTTTCTAGCATCATTATATATCATAACAGTTGCTCATTTTCATAAAACTTTTCATGATCAAGTAACAAGCTATTCACATGTTGAAGTGTAGATCATAAACTCTCTTGAAACTAACAAACTATATTCTTAGTCATCGAACAATTGCAATTCATCTTACTTTCAGGAAGGGTCTATGTCAGAGCTTTGATTTAGCAAACTCCACATACTCAACCATCATTTAGTCTTCCACAATTGCTGACACTCACGTGATATTTATAGGTTCAAAGTTTTAATCGGACATAGAGAAAGATTGGGGCTTATAGTTTTGCCTCCCAACGTTTTACCTCAAGGGTAATGTCAACAACAATAGTTCATGAAAACTTACATCCAATTGGATATATATATATATATATATATATATATATATATATATATATATATATATATATATATATATATATATATATATATATATATATATATCAGGATCTTTCCAACACAATGTGCTTGCCAAAGGATAAAATCTAAAAAGGAAAGGTGAAGATCACCAGAACTCTTGCATAATGGTATAAGATAAAAGTAAAAGATAGGCCCTTCGCAGAGGGAAGCAGAGGTTGTCATGCGCTTTTATGGTTGGATGCACAAAATCTTAATGCAAAAGAACGTCACTTTATATTGCCACTTGTGATATGGACCTTTATTATGCAGTCCATCGCTTTTATTTCTTCCACATCACACGATCGTATAAAGCTTATTTTCTCCACATTAATAGATCATACATATTTAGAAGGCAATTTTTATTGCTTGCACCGATGAAAACTTACTTGAAGGATCTTACTAAATCCATAGGTAGGTATGGTGGACTCTCATGGCAAAACTAGTTTAAGGAATGTTTGGAAGCACAAGTAGTATCTCTACTTGGTGCAAAGAATTTGGCTAGAATGAGGGGGAAAAGCAAGCTCAACATGTTGGATGATCCAAGACAATATACTTTATTTCGGATATAAGAAAACATAACCCATTACGTTGTCTTCCTTGTCCGACATCAACCTTTTAACATGTCATATTTTAATGAGTGCTCGCAATTACAAAAGATGTCCAAGATAGTATATTTATATGTGAAATCCCTCTTCCTTCAATATTCTTTCATGAATTGTTCAAGTGATCAATTCTACTTTTGCTAACTTTCAATAAGTTTACTACCTATGCTTATTCTATGTGAAGTCATTACTCCCCATGTTATAAGCATATGAAACATATATAAATTCAGATTTATGATGTTCAATTATTCAACCATTTACTCATAGGATATACGTGAAGCACGTGACTAAATGACAAACTACTCCAAAAGATAATAGTGAAGGACACCGAGTAGTCAAATAATTAACTAGCCATGGGAGGATTCTTTTTCATTTAATATTTTAGATCCAATGATTTTATTCAAATGACAAGTAAAATTGAAAATACGCTCCAAGCAAAACACATATCATGTGACGAATAAAAATATAGCTCCGAGTAAGGTATACCGATAGTTTTGAAGACGAAAGAGGGGATGCCTTCCGGGGCATCCCGAAGCTTAGGAACTTGAGTCTTCCTTGAATATTACCTTGGGGTGCCTTGGCATCCCCAAGCTTAGGTTCTTTCCACTCCTTATTCTCCTCATATCGATATCTCACCCAAAGCTTGAAAACTTCAATCACACAAAACTTAACGGAACTTCGTGAGATAGGTTAGTATGATAAAGAGTAAACCATTCACCTTGGTACTGTCAAAGACAAAGATCGTAATTGTTCTCACACAATTCCTACTGTACCATATCATTTCTACAATTTATATTGAGGAATATAAGTCATAGAAACTAGAAAACAAGCAAACTATGCAATGAAAACATAATCTGTCAGAAACAGAACAGTCTGTAATGATCTGAACACTAACCATACTTCTGCTACTCAAAAAATTATGAAATAAATTGGTGGACGTGAGTAATTTGTCTATTAATCTTCTTCAAAAAGAATCTCCACCAAATCACTCTTCTGTAAAAAATGGCAGCTAATCTCGTGAGCGCAAAGTTTCTGTTTTTACAGCAAGATCACATTAACTTTCACCCAAGTCTTCCCAAAGGTCTTACTTGGCACTTTATTGAAACAAAAGCTATAAAACATGATTACTACAGTATCTTAATCATGAGAACGCACAAAAATAGTAAGGGTAAATGTTGGGTTGTCTCCCAACAAGCGCTTTTCTTTAATGCATTTTAGCTAGGCATGATGATTTCAATGATGCTCACATAAAAGATAAGAATTGAAACATAAAGAGAGCATCATGAAGAATATGACTAGCACATTTAAACATAACCCACTTCCTATGCCTAGGGATTTTGTGAGCACACAATTTATGGGAACAAGAATCAACTAGCATAGGAAGGCAAAACAAGTATACTTCAAAACTTTAAGCACATAGAGAGGAAAACTTGATATTATTGCAACTCCTACAAGCATATATTCCTCCCTCATAATAATTTTCAGTAGCATAATGAATGAATTCAACAACATAACCATCACATAAATCATTCTTTTCATGATCTACAAGCATAGAAATTTTACTACTCTCCACATAAGCAAAATTCTCCTCATTCAGAATAGCGGGATCACTAGTTCCTAAAGTTGACACTCTTCCAAACCTGCTTTAGATAATAGTATTATTCTTACTCCAAAATATATAAGTGAAGTTCATGGAGCACTCTACAATTAATATAAACTAACCAATGTCCAAAGCTAAACTCAAGCCGCCCGAAAGGGCACGCCTGAAGGACCGTCGGCTCCATACCGGGCTCAAAATGTATAAGTGAAGCACACGAAGCATTCTATACAACCATACTCAAAAGATTTAAGTGAAGAACAAAGAGCAATTCTATAAGATCATACTTAAAAGATATAAGTGAAGCACATGGAGTATTCTATAAATTTATGAAGGGACATCTCATACTAGCATGGTTCTTAAAGAAAAAGAAAAACACAAAGGACACAAATCATGTGAACAAAACAAAAAGTGAGGTGTACCAATAATTGTTGAAGAAGAAAGATGGGATGCCAACCAGGGCATCCCTAAGATTAGATGCTTGAGTATCCTTAGAATATTTACTTGGGGTGCCCTGGGCATCCCCAAGCTTGAGCTCTTGCCTCTCCTTATTCTTCTCATATTGATAGCTCCTCGATCTTCGAACACTTCATCCACACAAAACTTTAACAAAAACTTTGTGAGATCCGTTAGTATAATAAAGCAAATCACTAACTTTAGGTACTATTGTGAACTCATTCTAAATTCATATTGGTGTACTATCTACTGTATTCCAACTCATCCACGGTTCATACCCTCCGATACTACTCATAGATTCATCAAAATAAGCAAACAACACACGAAAAACAGAATCTGTCTAAAACAGGACAGTCTGTAGAAATCTGAAGGTTTAGTAAACTTCTGTATCTCCAACAATTATGAAATAAATTTGAAAATTTGAAACATTTATACAGAAGTAATTTTCAAAAAGTTTCAGACCAATTTGACTTTCCAGTAAAAAATGTAAAATTACACGCTACAGCCAAAGTTTCTGTTTTTTTTCTGCACATAGTAAACAAGCAATCTAATCATCCTAAAACCAAAGCTTGGCACATTATTTTTATAATACAATGGTTATATATAAGGGGATAATTATTTACAGAGAAACTTCCATGAAAAATTCTACATTTTTTCCGTGAGCATGAACACGAGTGCTCAAGGTCGACCCTCACTTCTTCAATGCATAACTTTCCAATCACTTCTCTTTTTGAAAAACTTTTTAGGCATGCGAGGCAAGTAATTTTTTTTGGTATTTTCATTCTTTTAATTTTTTTGTCTGTTTCACCCACAACTAAACAGAAACAAAAAGGAAAAACAAAATCTACTTAGTGAAGAAAGCAAACAAGCACACACGGGAATATCAACCCCACGCTATTGCTCCCCGACAATGGCGCCAGAAAAGAGCTTGATAATCCCCAAGTGCAAGGAATCATCGTAGCAATTATCAAAGGTGGAAGTGATAAGTATGGAGCGTCGAACCCACAAGGAGCTAAAGGTAAGATCAATGTTCTCTCAAGCCCTATCTGCCACTGATACGACTCTATGTACACCGAACGTTTGCTTCCAACTAGCAACTAGAAATAAAACTATGCTGTTGGTATGAAGAGGATAACTTTGTATGATATCGGAGAGCTAAAATATAAAAGTAGGTGTTGTTATCATGAAGTTAGAATATATTACTCAATATTATAAATAGCGAGTGTGGAATAATGGTGGATCGGTGTGCGGAATTGTCCTAGGCAATCGTTAACAAGACCGGTAATCACTATTGCGGTTTCATATGAGGGAGAGGCATAAGCTAACATACTTTCTCTACTTGGATCATATGCACTTATGATTGGAACTCTAGCAAGCATCTGCAACTACTAAAGATCATTAAGGTAAAACCAACCATAGCATTAAAGCATCAAGTCCTCTTTATCCCATACGCAACAACCCCCTTACTCGGGTTTGTGTTTCAGTCACTCACGCAACCCACTATAAGCGAATCATAAACGTATTGCAACACCCTACAGCGGGAACCCCTCATGCTTGCGCGACACGGAGGGCACCATAGGACAGCACCAAAGTAAAACATACAACTCATACCAATCTAGATCATAAATCAACCCAAAGACAAAGTATAACTACTCAAAACATCATAGGATGGCAACACATAATTGGATCATAATATGTGGCATAAAGCACCATGTTCAAGTAGGGATTACAGCCGGGTGCGGGAGAGTGGACCGCGTAAAAGAGATGAGGGTGATGATGATGATGGTGATGTTGATGAAGACGATCACCGCGGCGATGATTCCCCTCCCGATGGCACTCTGGTGCCACCGAGAGAGAGGAGGAGAGGTTATCCCCCTTGTGCTTCCTCCTCCATGGCCTCCCCCCTAGATGGGGAGAGGTTCTCCCTCTGGTCCTTGGCCTTCATGGTGATGATGGCCCCTCCGTGATCCTCCTACATGCCCTCCGGTGATGATGGCCCCCTCCGGTAGGGTGCCAGAGAGGGCCTAGATTGGTTTTCGGTGGCTACAGAGGCTTCTGGCGGCGGAACTCCCGATCTAGGTTAATTTTCCGAGGTTTCTGTATTTATAGGAATTTTTGGCGTCGGTCTCACGTCAAGGAGGTGCCCGAGGCGTCCACGAGGTAGGACCACATGCTTGGGGGGGGGGGTGGGGGGTGGGCTCGCCCCCACCCTCGTGGACAGCCCAGGACTCTTCTGGCCCAACTCTTTTACTCCGGGGTCTTCTTTTGGTCCATAAAAAATCGTCAAAAATTGGCATGTCAATTGGACTCCATTTGATATTCCTTTTATGTAAAACTCAAAAACAAGGAAAAAACAGAAACTGGCACTGGGCTCTAGGTTAATAGGTTAGTCGCAAAAACCATATAAAATAGCATATAAAACATCCAAGGATGATAATATAATAGCATGAATACTTCACAAATTATAGATACGTTGGAGACGTATCAGGCTTCTCATATTCTACTCTTTGCCTCTTAACGAGCTACTCAACCAGATAACACTCTTGAATGTCGTGGTCCTTGGTCCGATGAGTCTTGCAGTATGACCCATCGCCCTTCCCGGCCTTCTTGACAGCCACAGCCTCCCGGCAGTCAGCACACACGGCAACTTCCTTACCGGGGACTTCGGCTTTAGCCTTCTTGCCGGTACTAGGAGTACCCGGTCCTTCAACAGACATTACTGCCTTATCCTTGCGCTTCTTGCTCTTCTTCTGACTGGTGGATCATCATCATCCTCTGAATCAATGTTGATGCAATCCTCCTCTCTGGGCAGCTTCCTTCCCTCCTCCATCTGAGCACACTTGTCCACAAAGGTGTAAAGCTCCTTCACTGTCTTGGGCAACGACACGTTCATCTTGGAACCGATCCTGCGGTTGCACACATTGGACTGGAAGGCAGCTATCACCGCTGCTGGATGGATATTTGGGATGTTCCTATGGACCTTGCTAAATCTTTGCAAATACTTCCAGAGGGTCTTCCCTTCTTTCTGTTGGAGAAGCTGCAAGTCGCTGGGCCTGCCCGGCTCTTGATGGCCACCGGTGAAGGCGCCAATGAACTCATGGCACATGTCAGCCCACGATGAAATGGAGTTCTCCGGCAAGTGCATTAGCCAGGACCTCACATTGGACTTGAGAGCCAAATGGAAGTAGTTGGCAAACACCTTCTCATCTCTTCCCCCGATAGCTTGAACAATGATGGTGTAGATGCTTAGAAACTCTGTTGGTTTCAGTCTCCCATCGTACTTCTCACGTATCTCTGGCTTGAACGTGCAAATGGACGACCAACAGACTTGCCGCAGCTCACGGGTAAAGGCAGGGCACCCAACCTTGAAAGGTAGGCTCATGCTAATACCGAGTGCAGGCTCGTCAACGTCGGGGCCATCGCACCCATCGGTCCGGTGGTGGTCGTTGTGGCATCGTTCGACAACGACGCGTGTGTCTCGCCGTCCGCCTGTCCTCCGGGGTTCGTCGTCGGCCTGGATGCGCTCGAGGGTCGGAAGAGGCCATCGAGATGTCGTCAGGTTCTTGATTTTGCTGCGCTCGCGCTGGTTGCCGTGGCGGCGACTACATCGTGGGGGTGGCCCCTTCCGTTCAGCTAGCAGCATGAGTCGTTGTCGACGCCTGGGAGGCCGTGCGGGCCAACTCGCTGCGAGCCCCCAGCTTCGGCAAAACCGAGACTTTGGATGGTGGCACGCCATTCGTCTATCTGCTCGGCCACTGGCGGAAACCTTAGCAAGAGTTGAGCCCGCACCATGGTCTACATAGCTGTACTTGGCATGGGTGATGATGACGTGGATCGTACCGTCGCTTGGCTCCTAACAGCGCTAGCAGCAATAGTGCCACACCTCTGTTGTTGTGTGTTGGCCACCTGGACGGCATGGTGGCGTGGCGATGGCGCTTGAGGGCCAGTGGCTCCGTCTGGTGCAGTGACTGGGTCGACCTGCCAGGGGGAG